>NC_056729.1:625083945-625153945 GCF_019279795.1 Protopterus annectens | reverse complement strand
TATGTATATATATATATATATATATATATATATATATATATATATGTATGTTGTTAGGGTTCTCTGTGCAGTCCAATTTTAAGACTAAATGAAAAGTTGGAAAGAGTATAATTTATGTCTTTATGTCTTTGGCCCAAATGGTACACACTTTTGGGTGTTCTGTCACATATCCCAGAGTGGTTATTAATTATCAGTAATGAAGATATACAGCAGCAACAGATGGCAGTGTGCCAAAAAGTCAGGCATTAATGTTTACACAAAAATAGCTTTACAACATAACTTTGACAAGATGGCATGTCCTGCTAAAAATAGACTACACATGTGGAAGTAGAACACTTGATTAATGATCAGCTGTGGGAAACCCAGGACTCTTACCCTTGATCATATTTCAAGGTCCAAGAACTAGGTTGGTGTTGTGTGGGGAATATACTTTCCCTAGGGGCAGCAAACCAAAAAACATTTTCAGTACATGTGCAGAGGTCGCAGACACTTGTATGTAGGAATGCACACCATAATAATGTTTTGTAATGTCACTTAGAATGCTGTTTTATTCAGTTAATTTAGACAACAAAACATTTAATGAAAAAATATTCACACTAATTAACTAGATTCCTGAAAAAAGTTACTTATACTTGTTTCCTTGAGGTTAAATGCCCAGTACAAGCTTCGGTCATTACTATGAAGATATTATTTTCTAGAAAGGCCTAGGTTGCTGTTTGTGCTGACTAGAAACTACCTGTTCTTCATCAACAAGCAACTCACAGTCTTCATTGTCTACCCGATGAGACACCATCTTGGAGAGATGACACCTTGGTCTAACAGCTTGTCTAAATTGCAGAGCATTAAGACTGCAGCATCCTACAAGCTGCACTGCAATGTGAGTAGTAAAATATGGATACAAGCACCCGGTAGTAGGATAGAACTCACAACTTTTGGTCGGCACAGCACCAAAGACTGAAGTGTCATATGCTGAACTATTGATACTTCTCAGTACCTTAACACTCTCACCGATAATACAGTTTGTATATCTAAAAGTTTTTCCGAGTTGGTCATTTTGTGAATATTTTAAACTGTTTCTGACAAGTACAAACATTCTACAAAAATGCACATGCATTTTCGTACCTCTCTTTTACATTGTTATATAAAGTACAAGCAACTTAAAATGATTTAACACACAAATAGAAATCTAACTTTTTAGGTAAGTAGTTGCAGTAGTAAATCCAATATTTATAGCTCAGTATCTGGGAACCTTAACTGTAGGTAGGGAACTTGGCATAGATGGGGGGGGGGGTCTCTTCCAGGATCAAATGTACATTAATTGGAATATTTATTTTCACAGTTGTATAATGTTATCCACCAGTTAAAAAACTGCATTCTCCTTTTGTTATTCTAAGAACTCAATGTATATGACTATCATTTTATAGCTTCATACAAGCAAATATTTAGTTCAATAGCATATATTTTGAAAACTTCAAACTTTATATTTTTTTTCACAATAAAACATTTGTAAGCAATCAGGCATTAGTTTACCGTAATCATTTTTCATTTTCATTTGCCAAACAAGATGGTCTGAGCAGACTGTTAGGCCTTCACAGAAACCAGAATGCATTCTTTCTCATTTTTCAAGAAAAAAAAAACTATTATCCAAATTGATGAGCACCTTTCAGGAGTAGAAGATATATGCAAAGTGGCAACGAGCAACTATGATGAATATATATTTCATGTATCATTACAGTTAATGTTTTTTTCTGACTTCAGTCATAAAAGGTGCAAACACACCAGTCATAAAAGGTCTCAAACACAATTTTCTTGGGTATACTAACTATTGCATATATCCATGGTAGCACACCTTTTAAAGCCACTGTACTTCTCAGGGAATCTTTTATTCTTAATATCTTTGTAGAACTGTTCAGTCACTATGCGTCTTTTTCTGATTTGCCCAAAATGTCTCCTAACAGACAAATCATGACAAATGACCAAAATATAAGACAAGCAACTTGAGTCACATTCATTTATTACAGAAACTTGTTTAGGACCCTATCTGTGATCTCTCATGTGAGCATCGCCATCGTGTGCATAGTTTCTCCATTTTGTCTTCACCTTTTTCCTGTTTAATAAAGGGCTGTTTCTGAGATTGCTACCTGCTCTGACTTTTTTACTTTCAGATGCAGCAAAACCAAACAAATGGATCTCCACCTTCTTGAAATAAACAGTTTTGCAGGAGCTAACATTTATCATTGGGGATGGGGGGTAATTCAGCAATCAAACAAAAGCTATGACAGTTTCACATTTAATTTTCTTCATCCATCCCAAAAAGGTCCGGACAGCTATCACAACCAAGCCATTAGACAAATCATAAAATGGCATAATAGTTACATGATGAACTCCATTTCTTTTCCTAAAGTTAGGAAATTTCACACAAGCAAAATAAGCTGTGTCACACTCTGATACTACAATTTCTTGAATACTTTGTAGGCTAAAGCTTTGACTTTTTTCAGTGACTACATCTGAAGAAAGAGAATTCATGACATACTAATCCTTCCACTTTAAATGCGTTTCTATCATAACCTAAAACATTTTTCCAAGGAATAACCCCTCACAATCAACATGCAGTCAAGACTTTGGCATCTGAGGGCCATTCCAAAGAGTACAGTGGGGGGAATTCAGTACAAACATTCTGTTTGTTGGCATTCATCATGCATCTTTACCACCTTTCCAAAATGTGGTTCATAAAAATGCCATCACAAAAGTAATATAGCTAAACCTTTCATAAATGCATTCCAGAATAAACTGAATGTAATATTTACAGTATCATGAAGGGATGTTGTAGATGAATCATCACTCGATTTTCACAAAATACACAACAGATTCTGCAATAATGAATCACAACATACGGCTTGGTCATTTTAGGCCATATTTGCCAAAGTTACGTCTACTGCAGCCCATTTTTTTTTCAGTTTGGTTAGTATGCACTGGTTAATTCTCTAAAACACCATAACTAGCTTGAATTACCCCACCAGCTTCTTCTCTCTCATCTCCAGATCATCCATCATATCATATACCAGCCTTCTTACTGCCCAGCACTATCCCCTCTCATCTCCCATTATTCTCCTTCCAGACCTCTCCAAAGCTCTAATCAAGACCTACTACAAATCTACAAACCCAATCCAAATTTGGATAGAACATGTACAGCTGTCACCCCACTATTGCCTGGAATAGGCTTCCACTAGAAATCAGGACTCTTATCCATCCTAAACAATTTAAGACAGCCACCAAAGAGCACTTTAAGAATCACTGGTCCTACCACTGCACTCTCCCTCCTTAACATCCCCTACTTCTCACTTAATCTACTTTCTGCCCTTAACTCACTCTTCTCACTAGCTCTCTCTAATCTTCCCTGACTACTGTTTCTACTGGCTTCTAAAACATATTAAGCAAATTGCCTCAGAGAAACATTATGTTGTAATTGTCTTGCCTTCATGCAACTACATTATGATAAAACTGGGTTTTTGTAACCACTTACCCCCAAAACTATATTCATCTTAATGACATGTTTCTTTTTATACATCTTAAAAGAGCTTTGCTATACTGATTATTGACACTGTATAACATTGTATTGCTACTTAATGCCTTGTAATAATCCTGTAATATTGCTGTTTAATGCTAATTTATAATGAAAATTGTATAATATGTTAGAGCTTTTCTCCCCGGGCCTCCGCTAAAAAGGGGCTCTTCAGCTCAGTTGGACAAACCTGGTTAACAAATGTTAAATAAAAATAAATAAATAATTTTTGATTCTTGATCATGTATACCCAGCACTTGCATGACACTTTCCTTCTAACATTCCTATTTGTCCTTTAAATACAATTCTATGTTTCATAAACATTGCTTATAAAGCTTACATTTTAGAATGCATACACATAGCTTCTCTCATATCTTAGTGGATTACATTTAACCAATTTCTGCTAAGTAAACCAAAGCTATTACTTTTCATTTTCTTAATGGCAGTGTCTTGTATATTAGAAGCCCCTTTCACATCAGTGATTCATATTGTTTTATAAGATGTCCTATGTAAGTTGTCAATATAACATCACCAGGACTGAAACAGATGTTAAACTATTGAGATTGCAGTTCAGCCACTAGTGTTACACTGTTTCCACCGTCTTATTCATTATTCACACTCTTTTATTTTTTCTATTTGCATTTCTGCCAGGGATGGTTTAACTTTCTGCAGATTTAAGCTTTGCACTCTACATAATAAAAACTTTTCATTCAAATATTATGCACCTTCCTGCTCAATTAAACATGTAAACATTGATTGATAAGCTTTCTTTTATATCTTGATACCCCATTTCAGTAAAGATTCCTTATTTCAGTCATACATTTTTTTTTCATTTACTGTGCCCTAGATCCTAACACAAGCATATTTTTCTATTAAATTTACACTGAAAAGAAGTGTGTTGTTTACCCATACATCTGCTGACCTGTATAGATTTGATGCAGTCCATACTCTTGAACCATAGCTACTCCATTTTGTTTCACTTGTAGTTCTCGAACATCCTTATATGATGCTTCTCCTGCTAAAGTGATACCCAAATAATTTTCAAATGTCAGGTTATGTTGCTGTAATAACTTGTTTGTAAGCATTTATCAATTATCCTCATGCTTCTCTATCTCTCAGCATCTGCTGTACTGTTTTTTTTTCATAACTGCCATTTTGGGTTAATGTTCTTAACTCATCTTCATATTTTTTCACTGATTCATTAGGCTTTATGGTAAGTACTGAAATGAATACCTCTGTAATATCTCATTAAATGTAGGATTAAAATGGTTCTTTATTAAAGTTACTAGTTATAAGTATGTTTTTTAATTGGATTTGGTACACCAGAGGAAAATCTTCATTAAACTCTAGGTGTCAGCCCCATAATCTTCAGGCTTAATTCCATTAATTATAAAAATTATTACATTATTTTGTTCAATGTTCATCATTCAATATGAAATAAATCGAACTCTTGAGCCAATTTAATAGCTTTCGAAAAAGATTACCCCTATCACTGTTGATTCAAATACCCCAAATTCCATCCCTTCATTCAAACTTTTTTTAAATAAAGTAAGTGTTGCCATCTTTCTGACTTCAGAAGAGAAGCATTCCACCACATTCCTGACCTTCTGTGGAAACTGCTTCACATTTGTTCTTATTTGTACTTGGGAACCTCTAAAAGGAAATTTTGGTTCCTAGTATCCTATTCATGTTGTTTTAACACCAAATTATTATCAGTTTCAGTATTATTCATACATTTATACACAAGTATCAGATTCTGTATTACTTATCTACAATTTATTGTGAACATTTTTTTCCAAGTGTGGCCCAACAGCTTACATTTTTCTGCCATTTTATTTGTCAGTGTAGTACCTTTATATCCTCTCCAACTTTTTTATCTGTACAGACAGTACAGTATTCAACAATTAGTCTTACTACAGATTTATAGAGAGAGAGATTGTTGACTAGCCCGGTCAACAAATGTAAAATAAATAAATAAATAAATAAATTATAGAGAGAGAGATTAAAATGCCTTTCTACCTGCTTGTGATTAATCTAAAGATGTCCTTAATGACTTCATAATATTTTCTTACTACTACTAAATTTGTACTAAATACCTGTTCTTTATTAGTTGTTATTCCTACATCCTTTATATTTCTGACTTCCTCTAGAACATTGCTATTTTAGTGTATAAGGATATCAATATTCTTTACACCAAAGTGAATCACTTTTGTTTTTTTAGAGTTAATTTCCATATTTTGTGTTCTGGACCATAACTTCAGTCTAGCCAAACATTATTGCAGTCAGTACTCAAAGGGTCATAGGCTCATAGGTGATTACTAAGCTAATGACCCAAGGGGCATTTTTAATCCTAGCCATGCTTCCCAAGATAAGTCTCAAACCTTGTGCATTGTGTCTGTGAAGTAAACACCTTAGTCATTATACCAAGCCCCCTTAATATTTAAAGTTAAAGAATCAACAACCCAAGTGAGATTTGAACACAGAATCCCCAGTGCCAGAGGCTGATGCCTTATCCATTAGGCCATTGGGCCTATTCACCTAACAATGATCACCTTAATACTGATCTTTTAAGTTGGTAACTATTGGCCTAACATTTGTATTATCCATAAATCTGCCTATTCAAATACCATTATGCAGTGGGAAGTTCAACATAAATGTGAATAATGCTGGATCCAGTACCATCCTCTGTGGTACTCTGTCACTGTTCTTTTTGAAGATGATGTTGCAAAACTATTTTCTGACCAGTTACTAATCCATTTAATTATAAAGCCATTCACCTTAATTCTTTTTCCATTTTACTGTAGTCTTCCCAGGGCCTGATAGTTGTATCAAATGCAAAATACCCACAACATACCTCTCAACATTTTAACACAAGAAATCTCCACAAAGCCTAAAATAATGGGGGAACAAAAGCCCCAAAACAGTGACACAGTTTAAGTATTGCTCTTAAAAACATAAAAAGTTACTAGAATAATAGGATTTGTGTTTATCATGCATTTTCTGAACTATATGAAGTCTGAAACTCAAATTTACACTAGCATTTACCAAATTAAATTCTCAGTGATTTGCCAGAAAACCATAAATTTTACGAGGAACAGACCAAAAATATTTGGCAAAAATATGGACATTCTGCGAAAATCTGGACAGTTGAGAGGTATGACCCTCAATTCCATTTTTGTTGTTGTTTCTCTTCCAGTTCTCATCATCCCTAAAACTGATGATGCTATAAAATGACATAAAGTCAAATCACCTTAAGTGATTTATCAAGTTTAATTTGAAATCCAAGGAAATGTAGCAGAAAGAAAATTAGTCTGTATAGCTCTTGATCTAAGAAATGTCCTAGTAGATGCACCCTTGCAGTGTTACTTTGCTGAAATAAAGGAGGACTTCCAGAACCAAATGCACTTTAGACAGAATGTTTCTTCAAAATTACACTAAAAGTCCTCCATCTAAGTTAATCATTTAACAGCCAAAATACAATAGCATCCTACTAATCTGTGAGTTTATGTTACTTCTATATTTAGTTTAATTCTATTTCATTTGTACAGTGCTAACTACTCATTTACCAATCATGGTTTGGCTGTGGTGCAATCAGTGTAAAAGCATGACATTTCATTTAAGTAAAATCATGCATATAATGTGGTTTCATCACCATCCTGCTTTACCCATTTCCTACATTTGGTCGGGGTATCTTGTCAACTGTTGCCATCCCTGTCAATTCAGTGCCACCCTTAAGCATTCTTCAAAAGTCATGTCTGTCTGTCTGTTCCAGGTCTTCTGTTACACAATCCATCTACCTCTTTGTTGGATGCACTCATTTCCTCTCGACTTCTTCCTGTTTGTTTGAAATATTCTTCAGCAGATTGTCTTCTGCTTTCCTGCACATGTGCCCGAAGCACCATAAGCTGTTCTGTTTGACCTTTTCTGCAGTTGGAGCTTCTTGGGTTTCTGCTCTGATGCCCTCAGTTCTTCTTCTATCCCACATTGTGAATCCTACTGCTCATTTCAGGCACTTTGTCTCCATCACCTCTAGCTTCCTCAACTGCTCTGCCTTTACTGTCCAGGTGTATGTATTATATAGGAGTACCGGTTGCACCACTGCTTTGTACACCTGACTTTTCAGTTTCTTTGGCATCTTCTGTCTTACATTATACCTGACCCTCTCTGCCAGTTGACTGCAGCTCCTCTGATTCTAGCTTTGACCTTCTCATTCAGACTTCTGTTCTCCTCAACAACCTCTCTTGAAGTTGTTAATCTTTTCCACTATTTTCCTTTCTATCTCAATTCTCAGTTTCTTCTGATTTCCCCCATTTGCTGCCATCACAACTGTATTATATGTATTTGGTTTCATCCCGTGTGCCTTCAGTTTTGCATTCTATTCCCCTATCCTTTGCTGTATTTCTTGCTCAGAGTCTGCCTTTAATGCCACAGTGCCTGCATACAGCAACTTTGTTGATCTGTGCATACTTTGTTTTATAGCATCAAAAAAAAAAAAAAAAAGAAAAGAAAAGAATAAGCAGCTGGTGATATTGCTGCTTGAATACTATTTCACATTTTTACTTTTTTACTTCAAAATCTCAAGGACAATATGTCCAAGGACCCTCGAGCATTTTGGTGACCTAAAATCTGAATAGAGTGTTAGGACTTCAATATAACATGCTAAGCATATTACAAGTTTCAACCAATTTTCAGAAAATGAACACATTTTGACAATTTCATGCTGTTGCCTCATCTAAACTTTAATCACAGTAATTTCCTAAGACAATGCTTTGTGGCTGTTTCTGACCTCTTCATATACCTTGGTACTTGGAATGTGCACTATACCAATGTCCAGTCGTGCAAAACACTTTTCACTATAAAAAGTAGAGAAAGCAAAACTTCTGAGTCAAATATTTCGAAATGCACAACAGCTTTATTAACAGCTACATTATCATGCCTTTTTGATAATAACAAAAGGTACATAAAGTGATTCTTGCATTTCATCCTTTATGGTCAACTGTTTTTCTTATCAATGACTATAAGGGAATTCTGAACAAACCGTAAACCTCATGGAGCCTCAGTTTAAAATTATTTAAACACTCCAAGCTGAAGTTTTCTGCAATTACATGTTGGTCATATAAACTACAATGCAGTGAAAATGGAAATTATTTTGCAGGGCTGTTGCACTATTGAAAATTTGACTTGCCGTTATGCAATAATGGGACTTAAAACAAGTTATGCAGTCAAAATAACTAATTCACTCAGTTAGCAAGGATATTTTCCTTATAAATTCCTTATGGAATGCTCCACTATAAATTCTTGCTGTTATGCTACGTACTTCAGACATAAGATACACAGTAGACGTGCCATCAAATTGTCAGTAAAAATGGAGTTCTACATCAAAAGGAGAAGTAAAGAGTTAAAAAAATGAGAAAAATCAGTAAACTTCAATTTAAATAAAGAAGAAGAAATAATTGGATATCTCACAAAAACAACAGTGGGTTCCTGGTACTCAGTGAGCATTAAATACCATGCCTTCTTTGAAAAAAAACTATCAAGAAATTACAGTTGTATATGTTACCTAGCAGAAGAAAAATATGTTTATAAAGGTGTGATTTACACTTTACAAACAAATAATTCTCTGGACTGCATGTTGTTACACAGTACTATGGTTTATTGTTTCATGTTCTGCACATCACTGCATACAGTATAGCACTAATGAATTCAACTATTATTTCTCATAAAATAAACTCCATTCTTATGAGATGAAATCCAGGAATGGGCATTGGTTATGAAGAATGAGAGCTTTGGTCTAAAAATGCTGAAACTCGTGAAAATAATGTATTTTCCAGTACTCAAATAATTAAATTATGTGATATTCTGGTATTTTTTTTTTTCAAGAAATATCAGTGTCTCCGAATGTTTTTTAGTAAATTGTATTGTCAAAAGTATGCAAATCACCTGTATCTCTCAGACACACACACACCTCATACAGAATGTATGGAAATTCATTCCATTTCATTTCATTTTTACCTCTTATTTAGATTTTTAAGGACTTAGAATAATTGCAATATCAGGGTAGCAACCTTATGTGCCACTTCTGCTTGACTTTCATATATGTCTATCTGTGTGTGTGTGTGTGTGTGTGTGTGTGTGTGTGTGTGTGTGTGTGTGTGTGTGTGTGTGTGTGTGTGTGTGTGCATCTGCTTGTGTTGCAAAAATTGTGGAGAAGAAGTAAATTGACTTTATACAGCTGAGCCCTAGTCTTTATTTTCCGTATGCCGTATATTTCAAATTGAACAGTAATCACATAATTACTACACATATAAACATGCACATGCATGTGTGCACACATACATGCATGATGCTAGCTGAGACAAGCAATATATTAGTATGTCACTAGTAAGCACTATTTCACCAAACGTTGACAATAATACCACGTCAATAATACAAAATGAAATTAACTCATAGAATACACCACAGACTGTCTTAACAGAATAGCTATACATACTGTTTTATACAGCAAAAATAATTGTGCCACTGGATAAATAACACTGAACTATATTCTTACTTAAAATTCAAAGGTGTGTCATTTGTAAGCCAGAGTCTTCAATGTGTTTCTTTTCTGTTCATTTAAAGCTTAAAATATAATTGCTGTAAAAGCATATAATTTGTTGATTCATTTCACAAAACTAAAATCTTTTCTGCTTGTTTTTCAGGTATCTTACAAAAATGATCTGCAAGAAGGAGTAAAACTTCTTACTACCAGCCCAGATACATGCACTGCACAGTGCCATAGCTGGTCAAATGGAACCAAGTCCGTGTTCTATTAAGGTTTGGTCCCCTTCAACCAGCTACAGCAGTGTGTTTGAACCAAGGCAGCTATTTTCTCCTAATCAATTTTCTTCTGCTCTTTTCCTAGCCTTCAAAAGGAAATGTCTACATTACTCATACATGGTTGTATTTGTTATAACCTACACTGATGTGCCTTTGGAGAGTATGAAGTCAATGGCCAGTGATTATGATGCGCTTTTGGAGAGTATGAAGTCAATGGCCAGTGATTATGACTTCTTAATTTGCTTGCAGTCTGTACAGATAAGCATTGAGTAGCAGTGAGACAATAATATTTTTCACTCCAATGACCAGAGCTTTGCTCACATTATAGAATATTCTGGAAAGATAATTATTGTCTCATGTCATTCTGCTTCACATGAAATAAAAAATTATTGTTGACAAGTCAGGTGTTAATTACCCAACATTTAGTGACAAAGCAGATCATTTCTGGCTTATTAAATCATATAAAAGTCACATTCATCCAATATTTGCTGTTGTATATTAAACATAAACACAATAAATCATTCTGGCTGTTTGCAGAAGCAATTGAAAACATGCTGTATGATTCTAAAATCATAACATGTTATCTGGAATTGTCTTGTATTTATTTTTCTTGACCAACACAGTAAAACGCTAAATGCTCATTAGAATTCTACACATTTAAAATCACTCCAAAAGACTTACCCCAGATTTCAGTCCTTGCTCCACTCACCTTTGGCATTTATTTCCCAGAGGTCAAAGCTAATGTTAAGGGTTTGTGTCTGACCAAGTCTGCACTGCCATCATAAACTGTCCAGAGGACACCTAGATCTTCCAAGAGGTCCATTCCTAAACAAATAGTTGGTGTCAAACCCATGGACTTAAACTAAATGCTAAGAAGTATATAATGGTATCCTTCAGCAAGCATGACTCCCCTATCACGTTGACAATACACCCATGAAAAGTGATTCCATATTTACAGATCTGGGAATCTATGTCACTAATGAAATGTCCTTTGATCCACTGTTGTAAGGAAGTCTTTTTTATCACACAGCTTATATTCAAAGATAATGCATCCATATCTAGGGATTTCATTGATCCACTGTACTTGGCATTTGTTAGGTTGATCACTGAGTATGTCCATTTTAGTTATGGACCTTTTCAAATGCTTATCTCAGCTGGAGTGACCACAATGCTTTCTCACTAAAAATATCAAGGGCCTAAATTGTGGAAACTATGCAGATCATCTCAAAGCCTTGTCTATCTTCTCAGTAACATACACACTACTTGGAAGTATCTTCTGCCTTATGTATAAAGTTTCAGTAGTCCCTATTCTGTCATTCACAAGTCCAGTGGTATCATAAACACCCACTCAAGGAATCTCAATCTCTTTTGCAAAATAAATAGAACATATTGGATGGACAATTTCTTTTCACAGAGAATACCATTCCACATAAAGCAAAATACTTCTGCTTCTCTCTCTTCAAATGTAATTTAGACAAATGGGTGGGTAACCACATATTCAACCACCAGTTTAGCATCCTTGTTCCTCATGGATAGGGAAACATAGCTGTATAACATACCCATGTTTGGCCCTTCTCTGGGTTATTTATAAGTGAAAGAAGGGGCATTGGGTGCTGACTTGTCAGAACATGGGCTAAATTCTTGGCTAGGCTTGTAAGGGCCTCAGGGCCAATAGCCTAGTAACTTCCTATGATCCTATGAAAGAAGAATGTGTTTTGATTATAAAACAGTTAGTTAACAGTTAATAATAACAGCTATATTGGAAGGTTGGGATTGCAGTGGTCTGTTATTCACAGATTACAATAAGTATGAAGTTGTGAGGAAAGATCACAAGGGGTGGGGTAACGTTAATAATTTATACAATTATAAATACTTTTCTGGACAACAAAAATGAAGAAGAAGAAATCTTGAATATTGTATCAAAGAATGTTACCAGATAGGGAGAAATTAAAATTGTGTTAGTGTATAGAAAACTGAATAATAGTTTAACGGCACATATTTATTTTATGCAGACATTGAAGACATTATTAGATGAGAAAAAAATTTAAATTTAATTTTTGCAAGTATTAATTGGAAAACTGGATCACATGTACAAATGGGATCCTCTTTCACAGATATGTATAAATGAAACTGTTTTCAGATTCTTGCTTGCGATTCTCAAAGGAGCCATGCAGTACACTTTGTATCATCCTATAATTTAGTTTCCCTTTTGGGCTACAGAAGCGCTTTCACAATATGGCATGCTTAGGTCACATGCCATGCAGCTACTTAGAAATTATTTGTATCATATTCACTCTGCTAGCTTAAAAACTGCTTATCTGAAAAAGGCCAGCTTTAATTAGTCTCTAATAAATTAAGCTGTAAATAATCTATGCAACAGCAATAAGTAAATCACTAAATAATTTGCTTAGAATAACAGTTCATCCTAAGTAACCTTCTTGGATCAATAATATAGCATTTTTCCATGGAATGCTCTACAACTGACACAGGGTTGATTAGGAACATAGGTGGAAACCTCCTTATATCACCTTGTACTATACCCCTAAGTAAAATCACTAATTGCTATAACCAGATCATCTAATACTACAGGTGAATCTATATATTGAAATAGTGTAGCTAAATTATGGCACACATTCCTCAACCACTAAAATCCATTTAAAATGTAAATTCATGTGAAACAAAAATAAAACTTCATCTATTAAATTAATGTATCTGCTCCTGTATAGGTCCAGGATAAATGCCACTGAAATCTGCAGATTGCCATATTGACAAACCGTTTCTCTTTACTCAGAATTTTATGCCCCACAATCTTCACCAATGCCTGAATAGTTTTGCTAACATCTCCCAGCTATATACATAGTTTTGGACAGTGCTCACCACTATACTTCTAATATAATCCTTATGATAGCCAAGCATGTTGTTACTGAACTTGCTTAATACCCCACATTCTAACTAGAAGATTAACATTTTCTCTCCCACAAAGTTCTTTCTCTCACTTCCATTTCTTTGAATTTCTAATCAGTAATCACAATATCTCTTATCTATTTGAAAAAAAGAAAACATGTATACAGCTCTTCAAATGCTCAAAATTCAGCATCTACTAAATGTGTAAGTCTTGTTAGTACTTTAATAGTTGCTTTTATTTCATATGAATAAAATCTAATTTGCAAACGAATGTGTGATTGTTAATGAATGCCTGTTTAAAAATAATTGTAATATGTTGGAGATTTTTTTTCCTGGGTCTTCTTTTCACTGAAAAGAGATTTTTGAATAAATCCATTTGGACAAACCAAATAAACAAAAGCAAAATAAAAATAAAAAATAAAATAAATAAATAAAACAAAAGTATAAATATATGCATATTGACCCACTGGTCAAGATTTACTTGAAAAGGCATTAAAACTGATATTATTTTATATATAATGTACATATTATCAAGTGGTAAGGATAAATTGATTGACATTGCTAACCATAACAACAAAGTAATCTCAAAGCATTTCTCTTCTCAAAAAGTATATGCAAGTTGCAGTAGCAAACATGACAAAGTATGGCAATCTTATTTACTGTAACACAGACTACCATGCCTCAACTCACTCATCGTTGTATGCATTACCCCTTGCATTGCATGATGACTGAACCTAAGCATATAAGCAACTATAAAGTTCCAAAGCAGTAGCATTTGCTTTATTGCTCTCCAGACTTTATGTAAATGCCATATTACCTTGTCAATGACATTATTATTGACTCTGTAGTTACTTTACCAAAATCAGCTTGGTCACAGCATACATATTAACTGTCAAATTAAGGTCATATCAAATTAAAATATGTATTTTTCCAGTGAACCTTTCTCCTTCAGTCTCACTATGTAAGGTTTTACTAAGATATTAAAGTCAATTGTCTTTTCAGCCATTGTGTTTAAGTAATCACATTTGTGTTACATCTGTAAGCACAGATTACTCATTGTAAATATCAATAACGTAAAAAATGTTTTCTTAAATGCACAAATAACCGCTGATCATTTAATAATATGTATTTGACTATTGCTTAAACAAATGGTTGCAATACATCTTGACCTCTCATACGCTGGAAACAGCTTACAGCAAACTAAAAAACATACCAGAAATTCCAGTCACAAATACTTTCATTGATAGCACTGATGACTTTAATTGTTATAAAAGGTGATTTATTTACAATGCAGTCCTGGTATGGAAAAAGTGAGCATAAAAGAGTGTTCTTATCTGCATTATAGTTTCAATCCCACCAGGTTTAACTGATATCAGTTAATTGTGTATTTAATCACTGTCTTTGAACATGTATCGGAGTAAATGAACATAGTACAACAACATATTAATCCTAGCCTAAATTAGGAATGACATCAATTGTGTCTTACCTCTGTACATACACCTGCTTGTACAGTTTCAGAAAGGTAGAGCAATGTCTATTTACATACCAAGACAATCAGTTTGATGGAGTCATGCTTCACATTAAAATAACACTTTATAGTCCAAATTACTTATGGTTGACACAACGCAGTCCTATACATAAAGTAAATAACCAAGTCACGCATTTCTTTACCACCTTCTGTAGCACGTAACTCATCATGAGTTAAGTTGCTCATTTTCTCTCTCTTTCTCTCTGTCCCTCTCTCCACCTCTAAAGTTGGGTGGGACATGTGAATCCACATGTCCAAAGGAGTCCATTACAAGATTCCCAGTGCTTTCCATTATATTTCTGCTACCTGCATATGAAGATCTGCCATATTATTTCTTGCATTCTTATGATACTGAGATATGTAAATAGTTACTCCATTAAATGCTGCTCAACACATTGTATCTTTTGGCTTTAAAATGTTACTGTAGTCAATTTTTTCCTGATCCATCAGTAAGCCCAGTTGTGAAAATACTGAAATGCTCTTTCTCAGTCACAGAGCCCTAGATCGGATTGTCCACCTTGTCTGTCAACAGGCCACATGCAGAAAGCTTTATCTGAGCAGAGATGCAGCCCTATAGTTTTACATGCCATTTTCAGAATGCAATAACTGATGAACACAGTGATCATTAAAAGGAGAGTTCTGTGATCTCCATTTATTTTTGTACCATTGTCATGTCTATGTCCAATCTAGGATTTTCAGCTCTCATGGATGAACGTCAAACAATGCTGCTTTTCAAAGCAATGAAACATGACTTTGACAGTATAACTTTTTATAGTATATAAAAAAGTTTTTTTTTCCTTTTGTCTACTCTCTTTAGCTCAGGAAGGAAAGAAAGGCATCATCCAAGTCAATTAATGATAAATAATGTTCAGTTGCTATAACAAAAAAATATCTGGGATGACTGCAGTTTAGAGTAGTAATCCACAATAGTTTATATTCATTTTGCAAATATTACCTAGTCATCTAACTGGCTTCATTATCCTATTCTGTGCTTGTCTGTGATGGATGAGAGGTGTATATAGTGGTTTTTATCCTACATATCCATGTGTTATAACTTTTTGCTGCCTTGAATGAACAACTCTTCCCCCAAGGCTGGCAAGGCCTTAAATGACTTCTGAAATTCTCTTCCAAACAATATCTGTTCTTACTGTCATCATTACTACAGAACTACAAAACAATTTAAAGGGATCTTAGAATTAGAATTAGAGCTACAGAATTACTTAAAGGGAGCCTAACCAAATTAGAACTACATAATTACTTAAAAGGTGCCTACTTCAAATTAGAACCACAGAATTACTTAAAAGGAGCCTACCACAAATTAGAACTACAGAATTGCTTATAGGGATCCTACCACAAATGCCTTTTGTGGTTTAGTTTCTATCTGTTAATACTGCTGGATTTGCCTACTATTAATCTTACTTCTATATCAGTATTGTCAATAATTATTCTTGGCTTCTTTGTCTGACACCTGCCATCACTTCTTTCTCACTCTGTTAACAATGCCATGACAGTATAATTTGCCTGTGTCTGCTTTTTGTACCAATGACTCTCTTTTACATTTTAACAGATTTATAACCATCTGTCCACATGCCACTTTCTCTTCCTGTAACTTTTTATTTCTTGTTTTTATTTTATGAGTCATTTGACTTGAACATTTATTCTAATCTGAGCTTCCCATTAATTCTGTATTTTGAATTAAACTTTAATTACATAATGCACTACATTTTTAAACCCTTGTTTGGACTGCAAGGTTAAAGTCTTATTAATATGTGTCATATAGAGGGAGGCAAAAGTTGATTGCCCAGCCTGTTGATCAGCAGGATAGATGTATGGCAGTAAATAATCAGCCAACACTAGCAACCACTTCCTTACTCTGTCTTTTATAAAGGCTGTTTAACAACCACGTGTACATGCAGTTTCACAGCATTAGTTTCAAGCTGTACATTGCAGTTAGCCTAGACACAAGGATAAGATAACTAGTTTCAACAATTGGCTAAGTTACTGGTGTCATTTCAGGGGAATCTAGCCTGTGTCACACTGAGACAAAATGAATGGCAGTTCAACTTACTTTGCAAAAGATGGTCTGCATCTTTCATTCAAAGGCTTTGGCATCATGGCCAAAAGCTTTTATTATCCCCATGGTATATTTTTGTGCAACGTTCTTCTAATGACTATCCCAACCTGATGAACAACTCCATTCCCATAATGGATGATATTAAAGTGCCATTACTTGATGCCAGGAATGTTAACAATAAATTGCCTGACCTCAAGGTATTTCTGAATCTGGAACACATGTGCAGTGTTGCTGAAACATGATTCAAATCCTTAGACATCACCCCTTCTGTGCCTTTGTATTGTGCTCACCATTCCTTCAGACCTAGTAATGGTGGTGGGTTGTCAGTGTATATCAGGGAAAACATTACACTCAAATAAATTAACTTACTGAACAACAGCTCACCTTAAGGAAATCCAATTTCCAGCACATAGTCTGCTGTCACCCTCCATGGCTCCAGATAACCATGGTAAATTACTGGCAGTCACAGATGGTAAATCTATAAGCAATAGTTATTTTATCCTTGAAGACTTCAACTATACTTACATTGATTGGAGCTCCTTCACTTCCAGAGTTGGGTATGCTCAACATTTCATATACTGGGTGAACAAAAATGCCCTGTATCAACTTGTTCTCAAAGCAACCAAGGTTGTAAACATTGTTGACTTAGTGCAACTGTCTGCTCCCTCCCATACTTGGTCCTTCACTTGTAAAGTCTGACCATAATTTAGTTACCTTTACCCTCAAAACTTATACTCCCTTAGTTACAAACACCACCCTCTTTAAAAACATCAAAAAGGCCAACCTCATATGATTGTATTATGAAATTTGTAAATGTACCCAAGTTAACTACACAGTAGATCCCATGTAGCAAGCTGGTTACACAAGTGATTTTGAAACATCTTTATTAAATTACAGGTGCAACAATGACATTGGTACACATACATTGATAGAAAAGAAAACAAACCATAGCAATATTTCTCATTTCTCCTTCTGAACATTACTCTGCATGTATCGTTCCCACAAATTTTATTTACTTTTATGTAATTTGCTCCTTCCCTTTTTCAAAGATCACACTTCCGGTTCTTTTATCTCCTTTACACTGCTCAGTATTTTGGTTACAGTTGATTTACATTTTGATATCAATTTTATAGTAATTGCTTTTTGGCAGCCAACAGCATTAAACTTAATAAGGTCTTGTATGTCTAGGAAATTTAGGTCATATGCTCCGGCAGCCCTTTTTCCCCCTGACAGAGTACTCTGTAATGAGTTTATAAACCTGCCAACTCATTACACTCACAAAAACAGTGCATTCCCAGTTACCTATCTCTTTCCCATCACACCTCCAGCATTTGTTGTCAACCTGAGAAATAATTATTTGAAGTCTCTTTGGGGTATAAAAGTACCTATGCAGACATTTCCAAGCAAAAGTCCTAAACATTCTGGACATTGCTGTATACTTGGAAGGTATATAGATATCCTTCCTTTTTTCTTTTCTAACCTCCTCTGATTGATTGTTGTAGTTCTTATGCAGCATTTTATGCACCTTACTAATTATATCTTTTTGACAGCTATTGCAGTTGTAGACTCAACTAAAAACACATCCAGATCTGGTTTTTCTCTTTACCTATATCAGTCCCTGGCAGGGAAGGCAATTTTTAACCTGCAGTCCAAACCTCTGCTTGGCATCATCCCACTCTGTTACCTTTCCCTCTCTAAAACTTTGCTCCCAATACCTTGTTTTTTTTAGTAATTTTTTCCAGTGAATTCCAATCCCCCTTGTCTGTTTTATATATCCCTGCTTGCAGTCAGCCCTATTAGCAAAATCTCATTTCTCCATTCATGTGTTGGCTTAATTCATAGAATACTTTTGTTAACATAAGAATATAATATTATATCTGGTTGTTTTTATTTTCCTTAAGGACCTTCATCCAAAATAATACTCTTTTCTTATTTTTCAACCTCCTTCCCTGTTTCATTATCAACCCTTTCCACTTTGGTTTGTAATCTTCTGCTTGTGTTATGTATGTGTGTGTTACACAAGCAATTTGTATGCCCATTTAGATAAATGTATTGCACTAGCAGTCCATTCTAAAACCAGATATGCTGGTAAATGCAAACATAAACTATCCTGGTGGTCTACCAATATAAGCAACTTTATAACAGAAGGAGGGAATTCCTTAACGTGTTTAAGTTCCACAGCATCAAATTGGTAAAAAAACTGCTCTAGGAAACTGAAAACACCTATAAAGACCAGTAGAGTATCACAGGAATTAAAACTAACAACAGAAGCGAAGGATGATTACAAGTTTTTCTTTAGCTACATCAGACATTTAAGAAATAACTCTTAGTTCTACTTTCAGCTTCTACATAATAGTGCCTCCCACTCAAACCCAAAAGACATTGTAAACATACCAGCTAACAAGTTTGCAGTAAATGTCTCCCTTTATACTACCATTCCCTCTCTAAGCTTTAATGAGACACTCCTCCCATTCTTATCACTAAGGAACATGTTCTTAAAGTACTCACAAAGATCAAGAAGGCTTCCTATATTGGCCTAAATAACACTCTGTGTTGTCTAATAAACAATGTTAAGCACTCATTAGTCCCATGCTCAGGACATACACCATCCAGATTACTGAAAAAGCACCCCTGTTACAGCGGTGCCCTAGGCGGCTGCCTAGCTGACCTATGCCTAAGGCCGGCTATGCCCATCCTCAAACTGTTTAATGAAGTCAGAGTCAGGCACAAAATCAGCTTCCTAGAATCCCATCCCCATGTTTAGAGTCTCACCGGCATTTCAGGTCTCCCTCTTTGGCCTCATCATCTCCTTCCTCCAGAAGTCTGACCAAAGCCAATGTGGACAGAATGATAAGGAAGTTTCACTCGGTGCAGATTCAGATGGGAGTTCTTCAGGCTCCTACCCCATTGGGTCAGGAAGCCCTCAACAGCACTACACCACCAATCTCGGCTCCTTCTCTGATCTGACTTGTGGTTTCGGATCCCCTGGTTCTGAGTATGACTCCAAAGTTGTTGGAGCTGCTTCTGTCCCTTGGAGCTTTCACTACTATTCTTTCACAAATTTATTTTTGCTTATTAGATGTCAGCCTTTCCTTCTTCCATTGCCTTTTCTCTCATTTTAACTATATATTTTAAAATTTTCTTTGCACACCATCCACTACTTTGTCAGACTTCCATAAAAATGGCTTCACAGCCGTATGATCTTCCCATAATTGCCCTCTTTCTTTTTAAAGGCATTCCATTCCTAGAAATGTTCCTTTCAGTCTTAACTTTTTTCTTATTTTATATTTTTATTCTCCCTATTTTTGTCCTCATAGCCCAATGATCTGAAAACTTTGCTTCTCTGATTTCATGTATTTCTTTCATGTCATCTGTAAATAGCATATACTCTGTCACTGTTTTACCTAACCTCCTCTTATAAGTATATTCTCTCTCTTTACCTACTGTTAATCAACCATCATTTACTACCGCTCTCATAATTTTTAGATTTTGTACTGTTTTCCCTTTCTCCTTTCTTAAATTACAGTTACAGTCCAGATATATTTACTATTACATACATTTGAATATCCTCAAACATTTTTTTCATTTACATTTACATAAGTATACACTGCTGCTATTCTAAATACCTTCTACCACTTTCTGACATCACACACTAAAACTCTTACTATCAGCACCACTATTATATCAAATATTTTAATCTCTTCATTTTTTTTAATAAAAACACATCACCTGACCATGTATCACTCCCTACAGTCCACACCAGTTTTCTTATCCATATCATCTCAAATGCCATCTTTTTTGTCCTAATATCTGTACATCTTATATCAAACAAATTCCCTGTGTCTCATTTTCATACCATTCAAACACCATCCTTCTTCTGTTACTTTGGTTTCATGCTATTCATATTCAGTAATATTATACTTATGTTAACTATGTCCCCTTTGGTATGTTTCAATTCATCTTTTGTCCTCTTTTTTCCTTCTCAGCCTTCCAGAAATAGAACCTTCCACTTTTTTTTCTGACTCTGAACTAAAATCAACCTCTTCTTCCTTCATTTCCAATACCCGAATCCCATTTTCTGTCTGTATATATGTGTTTCTTTTTTATGTATTATTTTCTGGACATCATATAGTGCATTATTTTAGTTCTTTATCTCCCCCGCCCCATTATTTCATCATCTTCTTCCACACATTTTTGTGCAAAAACTTGTTTTTTACCTCCCTCACATTGTCTTTCTTTGTTAAGTAATGGATAATCAAGCCAGACATGTTCCGCCTCCACATTTCCTAGAATATGGTTTACATTTTTTCTAGAATGTCTGAACTCCTTTCACCACTCATTCTTTTTGTACAACCAGGATTAAATGTGATTCATCCCTCCAGACAAAACATGATTTTAACTCTCCCAAGAACTTGAGACTCTCTTTTTCCCCATTCATTATTGTCACATTAGGTGCATGCTGCAACTTATTTTCTTATTTTAAAGTTACATAAACTTCCCATCACCCAGTCCATACATTTCTGTCATTCATAACTTTTTAATATCATGCACATCTTGACATAAGCTTAGAAAAAAATATTTCATTTTCCTCTATCTCACTTTTCTAAAATAACAGTTTTCTTTTTAACTGTTCCTTTCAGTTTACTACCGTCCATCCAATAAGCTATATTACTTCTCTCACATTCATTAGCATTTTTTTTCTACAAATGCAAATGTCTCAAAAGTTTTTTTGCAGAAAGGTTCAGTTCCTATAAAACTGCCTTCCAGTTTATAGCCTGCTACAGACCACCCTCCCAAACCCAGGAACCCCTCTCGGCCTTCCTGAGAACACTGGAAAATATGAAGGTCTCTCCAAACACCATTATATTGGGCAACTTCAACTACCCAAACATAGACTGGGAGCATTACTCTAGCTCCAACACCCTAGCCCAAAGGTTCCTAGGATTTTTAAACTCAAATGCTATGGAACAACTTGTTACCACTCCCACAAGAGGGGAAAACATACTGGACCTGATCATCACCAACATGGGGACTCTATGCTCCAGACCAGAAGTGTATCCCTCACTGGTAAGATCAGACCATAAACTAATCTCACTGGATATTCACATCCCGACCCCACCCCCTGCCCAGAAAACCACAGTGAAAAACGTCTCTAAAGCAAATGTCACACTCCTCAAAACCGAGGTGGCATCCTTCAAAGCCCCCGGGCCTGTGGAAAATATGGCCCAGACCGCAGAATCCTTTATAAACGCATTCTATGAACACCTTCAGGAATGCATGGATCATGCGATCCCAAATAAAACCAAGACCCAATCCTCCAAAGGCAGATGTCCTGTCTGGTGGACCCCAGCCATAAACAAACTATACAATAGAAGGAGGAAGCTACTAAATGATAGAGCAAAATCCCAAAAAGGGAAGGCATCACTGATTAGTATTAGCAAAAAACTACGGGCACTCATAAAATTGTCTAAGGCCAGCTTCGAGAGAAAAATTGCACAGGACACTAAGGATAATCACAAGGCTTTCTTTAGTTATGTTAGGAACCTGGGTGGTAATTCCCAGACATGCTCAGAATTAGTCCAAAATGACAAAAAATACACCAAACCCACAGACATTGCCAACATCCTAGCTGACAGGTTCAGCGCAAACTTCTACCCCCCTCCCCACCAAAAGGGCAAATATCTATCCCAGCAGAGTGCTGCCCCCCTGACATCTCAGATGCTCAGGTAAGAGCCGTCCTCTCCAAAGCAAAAAACACAGCATCAATGGGACCAGACGGTGTCCCGGGCTGCGACCTACATGAACTCCAAGAAGAGCTAAACCCAAACATAAAACTACTGTTCAATCTCAGCATTACTACAGGATATGTGCCCAAAGAGTGGCGTACAGCAACAGTGGTCCTTCTCCATAAAGGTGGTGCCTCAACGGACCCTGGAAACTATCACCCCATAAGCCTGACTAGCTTGGTCTGCAAAGCTATGGAAAGGATCATCATGGACCTCATAAATACAGATATTGGGGACCTACAGACACTGGATCCTACCCAGTTCGGCTTTGTTAAGGGCAGATCCTGCCTCTTAAACCTGGTTGATTTCTTTGAAACAGTCACGAAGGCCATTGACAAGGGGAAGGTGGTCCACACAGCCTACCTGGACCTCTCAAAAGCCTTCGATACAATACCCCACTCGGGCATTATAGATAAGCTCACCAGCTTAAATATAAACACCTATGTCACTAGATGGATTGCAAACTGGATCAAGGACAGAACACACATGGTTAGAATTGCTGGAGCCATGTCAGACTCCAAACCGGTTACAAGTGGTGTCCCACAAGGCTCAGTCCTGGGACCTCTCTTCTTTGGAATATATTTCTCGGAGGTACAGGCCAACACAGAAGGACTGTGGCTGTCCAAGTTCGCAGATGACTGCAAACTGGGCACCATAATCGACTCTCCAGCCGACACAAGCATCCTCCAAAAGGGCCTCATAGGAACAGACAACTGGTGCCAGAGCCATGGCCTCAAGCTAAATGCCAAAAAGTGTATATTCATCCCCTTTGGCAAAAACAAAGCGCCCACAAATTACCACATAGGTGGTAATCCATTAAGTACAGAAGAAGTAATTAGGGACCTGGGGACCCAAGTTGATAGCAATCTCTCATTTGACAACCACGTGGCCAAAGTGGTTAGAAAAACATTTTATATAGCCCACCTAATCATGAAGGGATTCACATCTAGATCAGGGGAGGTCATCGTGCCTCTTTACTCATCCCTCATCAGGCCCATAATTGAGTACAATGCCCCTTTTGGGATGTACCTTACCAGACACCTGCAGCAACTGGAAAGACCCCAAAAGTACCTCACCAAGAGGATCAAAGGGCTCAAACAGATGCCATATGCTGCCCGGTTAAAGAAACTCCAGCTCTACTCAGTGGCATACCGCCTGTTCAGAGGCGATCTGTGCCTGATGTATAAAGCCATGTCCAACCTGGAATTAATGGACATGCTGCACCTCAGAAAATCCAAATCCCATCGAGCTACGCGCTCGAGAGACTTGAACCTCAGCACTAAAATAAATAGGACATGCTGGAGGGACAGATTCATAACCCAGAGGCTCCCTTCACTCTAGAATAAAATCCCAGTCCAGGTTAGGCAGAGTCCCTCATTGACTCTCTTCAAGAGGAATCTTGATGAGTGGATGGGAAATCGTAGGTTTACCTCGGGTATCACTTCTGTGTCACTGTTAGACAGTGGCACAGTATACTAACCTCGAAAAAGAGCATAGCAAAATAAATTTAAAATGGGTGGCGAAAGCCAGACACATTCTGGCTAGGCTTATAAATGCCCTAGGGCAGATAGCCTAGTATGAACCTATGACCCTATGAACCTATTAATATCAGATAAACTGAATCCTAAGGGCATAACAACATTGCTGAAAACACAGTCCCGGGCATTCATGAAGCTCGGCGCAAGGACGGCATTAGCCTTGCGCCGACCGTATGGCGTAGAGATATTAATAAAGGCGCACTGCCGTAATGGCCATGTGCATAGGAAACATGCACGAGTGCAGGGGGTGTGTCCAAGTGCTGCACGGAGGCGTGAACATGTCGGCTGCATACGCGCAACCTAAAATGCTGACTAGTACAGCCTACCTCTAATAGTAATCACGCCTGTCAGTGTCCATGGATACTGAAATGTTTGCAAAGCATACAAGACAGTTTTGCGAACACCAAAATAAAAAGTAAACACAAAGGCACGTAGCTGAATATTGAGTCCCCATCCCTCGAACAAATGACATTTAAAACTGCATTCCCATATTCCATTGTAGTGTCGATAGTTATACCAAGTGGAAGTGAAACGCATCGTGTTAGCATGCTGCCAGTTGCTAAGCCTAGCCCAATGGTTAGGGTTACCACCTGTCCCACATTGTGAGGGACAGTCCCCCTCTAGGCAGTTGTGTCCATACCAAAACCATTATAAATGTCAAATGTCCTGCGATTGTAGGATATAATTATGTCCCATATTTTATGTAATAGTCCTATACAATACTTATTTCCATATGTAAAATACCTAAATACCTAACCCTGACTAATTCACCCCCCCCCACTCACTCTTCTCACCCTTCCTTCATTTACTACCTATTACAAATTAACAACATATCCTATAGTACACAAATTTTATGTATATAAGTAAAAGTTATCTCTGTACCTTAAAGAACTGGATTACTATTCTACAGTATTTGTTAAAACTTTTGTATTATCTTATAATTTTTTGATTTTTTTTTTGACAACACTGTATAACTTCTATTCTTTTAGTATCTATTTACTCTGTACAAATACGTGGAGCTTTTCTCCCCGGGCCTCTACTGGAAATGGACATGCATCCAGTTAGACTAGCCCGGTCAGCAAATGTAAAATGTAAATGTAAATGTAGTATACTTTAACCTACTTAGTATACTACCCTTCTAAGACCTGTTTCTAGTCAGAGTAGGTTATAATTGAAAAAAAAAAAAAAAAAAAACTTTTAATTCTTCTATTTTTTATATTCTTTTAAGAATTTCTTTAGCTAACATGTTATGCTAAATTTATTGCTGTATAAAACTGCTTTTATGGTATAATTATTGCTGCATAAAACTGTTTTGATGTTACTCTCTATTAAATTGTATGTTTTTTCCTTGGAGCTTTTCTCCCCAGCCTTCTACTGAAAATGGACATATAAATGTTACAATAAACAGAATAAGCAAGTAAACAAAACAGAATAAGCAACTAAACTGCTACAACAATAAGCTTATATTTAGGCATAAAACTAACGTACTATCCTTTGTACTAACTGTGGGTATGTGTTTGCCTGTAAAATCTGATGTGTGTCCCGAAAATGTCCCATCCTGGTCATATAAAAAGGTGGCGACCCTACCAATGGTCAGAGCATTTGCCCAATATCTGCCCATTTGCGGTCCAAGTCGTCCTTGTCAGGACGGCCCAAAGATGAATGGGTATTACCCGGGTCTACCTACCATGTCATGAAAAATAAGTATTTGCGTGTACCTATGTGCGTGAAGTACAGCATATTGATGATCAGAAATGCTAGGGTAGTCCTCACAACCATATTGGTACCAATGGTATGTAGTGTACGCAATGTGTTCTGTTGACTGTCCCATGGGCCATCAACCAGAGAAGGGATGGATGGTGCCTGTGGAATATGGGGGCGGGGGATAACGGGTAATGTAATAATTCGCCAAGGGGAGACTGGGTTGGATGCACAATAGGTGAACTGGAGGTGTACGAGGAAGCAGTGGGTGAATCAGCAAGATAACCAAAGAACAAATATTCACATCCGCAAGACAACCAGACAGGCCATACTGTAGAACACAATCCCACAAACATATGAACATTAAAATGTGCGATACACATGTACAGAAATGTTACCAGCACATACCCACATAATGGTCTGGCCTGAACTGAGCCATCCAACCCCAACACACCTGGATATATAATTGAATACCCATCATCCCCTCCACAGCACACCATCCCCCCTTCCTGAACGTCCACCAAAACCACCCATACTCAGGCTGCTAGCGAGACGCAGCCATATCTGCACATAGTGACCCCCTACTCATATCTAGTAGGCAGTCTCACCCTAGGCAGTCTCAGGATTGCAAACTATGTATCTCTTGCATGTATAACCCTACCTTATTTTCGTAAAGCCAAAGGAATCGGGGTCATTGGTCCCCACAATTTTTGGATATCCCTCATGGGATAAGTATCTGTTCTAAACATTAGACTTGGTGTCACGACACGATGTACAGTCCTGTAGACATCTGGACAAAAGTTGTATGAGCAGTAGTTGTCAACAAGACTGCTCAGCCTCCAGCCGGTCCTGCAGAACCTACGACCCGGGATTAAACACCTGACTGTGATGCACGTCTCCCCACGTGCATTATTGGGAATATATACCTTACACATTCGCATAGTGGTAGTTAGATATAGGGTGATTAAGGCGCTTTAAAGCAGACATAAGTAGGGTTACCACCTGTCCCACTTTGCAAGGGACAGTCCCTTTTTGGGCAGTTGTGTCCTGACCAAAAATAATACAATGGCAAATGTCCTGTGATTGTAGGAAATACTTATGTCCCATATTTCATATAACAGTTGCATAAAGCAGTTATTTCTGTATGTAAAATACTTAAATGTTACAAGAAACAGAATAAGCAACTAAAATGCAACAAGAATAAGCTTTCATTTAGGCAAATAAGTGAAGTTCTAACCTTTGTACTGACCGTGGGTAGGTGTCGTCCTTTAAAATCCGATGTGTGTCCCGAAAATGCCCCACTTTGGCCATTTGAAAAGGTGGCAACCCTAGACGTAAGCAGGTATGCAAGCGTGTATGTGCGACAGTAAGTGGCAGTGATTCAATGGTATGGGAAATGTAAATAAGCATGTAGGTGTATATACATGTGTATGTACAGACCGATATATATATATATATATATATATATATATATATATATATATATATATATCAATAAAGAATGAACATGGTCACAATATAGCAGTCATAACGAATGTGAAGGGAAACAGCAGCAGAAACCCCCATAATATTTAGTGCTGTTATATATCAGGATGTCCAGAGGTGAGCACACCTATGCATCCCCAAACACAGGTAGGATGCTAAAAGTGAAATTAATGATGTCCCCGTGCTAAGTCTGACTTTCAACTAGGTACAGGGCAGTCCCAGTCAGACAAGCTTAAACCTGGATGACCACATGAACACCCTGACAATCAAACACACGTATCTGCCTGGACTATAGGCTTTGGATGTCTGAATATCCTCAGAGTGAGTCAACATGCGGCACAAGTCCAGAGCAGTAGGGAATAGGGAATGGTACATGTGTAGTAGTGTATTTTTCCCAACAGGAAAATGGATGCCTGCTGTGTAAGTGAAGTGATGAGGCGTGTGTTCGGGTAACTATGAACCATGGGTATACATATAAATGAAGCAGAACACCAATAGTGTAGTGGTAAGAGCATCCGCCTAACGAAAAGGCATTCACGGTTCAAGTTCGACTATAGCCCATAACATTTACCTTGTGGAATGAATGTTGCTCTGCTGTAAAGCCAACATTTAAACATGTAAAAGTGAACATGTGTATCGCATGGGACTATTAACCAGATCCTTTCAATCAAAGTGGTACTGTCATAATGAATAAGGCACATGTAAGCACAAATAAGCGGCAGTAAATAAGAAGTTATGTACTCACCATAACGTTCCATCTGAGTAGGTGACTTCATTTGTCTGCAACCTTTGGGTCTTGGATCCGATCTCGGATCTGAGCCGGCAACTTATTTCATAGCTTAGCGATCCAAGCTCCTAGCTCCTCCCCTTACCCATAATCCCCTGCCAACCCTGACTGACCTCAGATCAAGTTTGCCCGTATACAAAAAGCCGAAGGCTAAAAACATCCCGAAGAATACCATAGAAGGACATACAGAAACAAGAAAATTCTGAGGGCCAGGGGGAAGGAGGGGGGGATGGTTGCAGACAAATGAAGTCACCTACTCAGATGGAACATTATGGAGAGTACATACCTTCTTAATCTGAAGTAGGTACTTAATTTGTCAGCAACCTTTGGGACAGAGTCCCCAGCTGCCTGAATCTTGGGTGGCCATCATGGAAGGATGTTCCGGAGCACTGCAGAGCCAAAGGACGCTCTCCCTCTGGAGATAATGTCCAGCTTATAATGGTTGATAAAGGTATGAGATGAGGCCCAAGTGGCCACGGAACAAATATCATCCAGTGGAACTCTAGACCTAAAGGCCGCAGAGGTAGATATAGAATGAGTAGAGTGCGCACGAATTCCCTGAGGTGCAGGTCTCCCAGAAGTTTCATAGGTCAAGAGAATACACTGTGAGATCCATCGTGATAAAGTGATCTTAGAGACAGATTTACCTAGGTTAAAGTTGGAAAAAGAAATGAACAACTGGTCAGATTGCCTATGACCATCAGTCCTGTGAATGTAGAAGCGCAGTTGTCTGTGCACATCTAAGGAATGGAGTTTGTATTCTCCCTTATTCTGATACTTAGGGAAGAAAACTGGTAGGTTAATGGACTGATTGATATTAGCCTCTGAAGCCACCTTGGGAAGAAAAGAAGGATTGGTCCTGAGGTACACTCTATCCTGATGAAAGGCCAAGTACGGGGGTTTCACAGAAAGGGCCTGAAGCTCGGAAACTCTTTACGCTGAAGTAATAGCGACTAGGAACGCCATTTTCCAAGAGAGGTACTTAAGATCGACCGAGGCAGCCAGTTCAAAAGGGGAAGCTGTCAAGGCCTGTAAAACTAAAGCCAAATCCCAAGGGGGTACAGTTTCCCTGACAGGAGGTCTGAGCAAGAAAGTACCCTTGAGAAAGGTCTTACACAATTTCGCTGTAATCAAAGGGCCCGATTCATGCCCCAAATGGTAATAAGAAATAGCTGCTAGTTGAACCTTGATCATAGAGCAGCTAGCCCCCTGATGGAACAGACCTGAAAGGAACTCCAACACAGACGGTAACGGGGCTGTGAAGGGATATAAATTATTATTCTCTGCCCAGATGGAGAAGCGTTTCTACTTACTACGACAGACTTTCCTAGTGGAAGGTTCATGTGCTGCTACAAGAATGGCTTTAACTGGTGAAGAGATTCCGGGAGTCCTGACTAGGAGTGGAACTGGAGCAGCCAAGCTGTCAACTTGAGGTTGTCCAGATTCGAGATCGGGAGGTCTAGGGGATGAGATATTAGATCCGGGAGAGGATCTAGAATCCAAGGCGGATTCACCAGATGAGACCACAGGTAAGGGAACCACGTCTGACGAGGCCAGAATGGGGCAATGAGGATCATCCTGCTCCCCAACCGGCTGGCTTTCTGTATGAGTTTCAGCATCAGGGGCAGAGGAGGGTAGGCATAAAGTAGACCGGGGAGCCAAGCATGCACCAGAGCGTCTCTCGGGGATTCCCCGATGGGGGGAATTAGAGCGAAGTAGCTGTTGCATTTCATATTCGAGGGAGAGGCGAAGAGATCACAACAGGGTTGCCCCCACACGGCAAAAATCTGCTTCGCTACCTGGAGATTGAGAGACCACTCATAAGGGGGAAGGATGGTGCGGCTGAGTCTGTCCGCCAGTATGCTGGACCATCCCGGAATATGCGTTGCAACAAGAAAGCGGTTGGTAGAAATCGCCCATTCCCACACTCTCATAGCTTCTCGACAAAGAGGATAGGACCTGGTTCCCCCCTGTTTGTTGATGTACCAGACTACTGACATGTCCATCTGTATCGCAATAGTCCCTACCGGAAGAAAGTTCTGTAGTGCTTGCAACGCCAATAGCACCGCCCTCATCTCCAAGACACTGATATGCAAGGAGGTCTCTGTGTCGTTCCACATGCCTTGGACCGTCTTGCCTGCGCAATGCCCCCCCCCCCACCCGAGGCGAGAGGCTCCGTGGTCACCGTGGCGAGGGGAGGAGGTGTGGAGAAAGGGTGTCCCATATGGAGATCCGGAGATTGGAGCCACCATAAGAGAGCCATCCTGCACACCCTGCTGATGGAAATAGGATGGTTTAGGGGGTAACGTTGAAAAGACCATTGGACTTGAAGGGTCCATTGCAGTACCCTCATGTTCAGATGAGCCAATGGCAAAAGAGTGATTGCCACCACCATGGGGCCTACAGCCTTCAGGACCCATCCCGCCGGTTGAGCTGTTGATTAGAGGATGGCCCGCACATGCAGCCTCAGGTTCTGAAGACGTTCCGCAGTCAGAAATGCTAGAAGGTTTCTTGTATCCAATTTGGCCCCTATAAACTCTATCACCTGGGTAGGAGCAAGAGAAGATTTGTTCATGTTGATGGTGATGCCCAGCTGGGGAGCCAGATGGAGGATGTAGTCCCTGGCTGAGCAAAGTAGATGCCTTGTTGGGGCGGTCAGGAGCAAGTCGTCCAGGTATGGAAAAACCTGCATTCCCTGGAGTCTCAGGTGGGCCGCTATCACTGATAATACTTTGGTAAACACCCTGGGGGCTGTGGTGAGGCCAAAGGGAAGGACCCTGAACTGGTAGTGACTGGCTCCCAGCCGGAAGCGGAGAAACCTCCTGGATCGTCTGTCCATAAGAATGTGGTAGTACGCATCCTTGAGGTCTATAGAGCACATCCAGTCATTCTCCCGCAGTAAGGGGAGAATGGATTGAAGAGTGACCATCCAGAATTTTCCTTTGGTAATCGACAGGTTCAGAAGGGAGAGCTCTAGGATTGGCCTTAAGTCCCCCATCTTTTTTGGCACCAGAAAGAACCTGGAGTAAAACCCTAATCCGAGCTGGTCTGGGGGAAACGGGCTGAATGGCTCTTTTTTCTAGCAGCTGCTGGATCTCTGCAGCTGCTGCCTCCCTCTGATCGGGTGGTACATCGGGGAGGCTTTTGATTCTGGCGACATGATACATGGGAATTTGGTAACCTCTGGATATGATACGAAGCACCCAGCGATCTGATGTGATGGACTCCCAAGCTGCCAGGTGCTTCGAGAAATGCCCCCCGACTGCCTCCAGAGTGGAGCAGTCGGGCAACCCCTCATGGTTGCTGCACGGGTCGGTCAGAGAAAGTTTCCCTGGACCCAAAATCTCTCCGGCCCCCTCTGCCTCTAGGGCGGCGTCCTCCTTGTCCTCCTCTGCCATGGAAGGACTGGCTGGGAATGTTGCGATTTCTGGAACCACATCTTCTTCTGTCCCTTTTGGTTCTTGGAGCAGGATCTCTGGGGAGCGGAGAAGCGGACTTCGACGGCAGACAACGTCTTCCCGTCCTTTTCGCTCTGGACTAAAGTGTCATGAATGGTCTTGCCAAATAAGGCAGAACCATCAAAAGGGGCATTCGCAAATGACACCTTAAAGGGTTCCGCGAAGTCACAATGTCGGAGCTAGACTAGGCCTGCTCCGCTGGTTCTAGAGGCTCCCTCTGTAGCATGGGACAACAACTGCATAGAGGTATTAGATATCGATCTTAGAGTGGCCATGCGAGTGGAGTACAATTGTTTGTCCTCCACCGACATGGACTCCGGGGGGGGGCAGCGTACTCTTTGATAAGGTCTCGCTGCATCCTAATAACATGTGCCATATAGTTCAGAGACCTTACTGAGAAGGTCACTGAACTAAAAACCCGCTTCCCCAGGCGATCCATCGAGCGGGACTCTTTATTCGGTGGATGGACCGAGGGACTCTCCTGAGCTAATTCCCTCTTGGTGGCTGCTGCCGTCAACATGACATCTATGGGGGGACCCTTGCTCCAGTGGGATCTGTCCGCAGGGGGGCTCAGAATTCTATCGGGGCATTTGGGAACTGGCTCCACAGTGTCCGGCTCCTTCCACGCCCTGGTGGTAATAAGGTCCACCAGGGGGTCGGCCAGAGGGGACACCCAAGAGGTAGACGGTCCTGCTTCGAATGCCAACAGGAACACAGACTCGTCGGAGGAAGCCTTGGGGACAGACCACCCCCCCCTAATCCTGAGCATTTCCATGATGTCTCCGAAGGAGACATCTTCGGGGGGTGACCTTGGGGAGCCTTCCCCTTCATCCAAGTCCGTGTCTTCTGTTAAGGACTCGGGGGAGTCCACGTGTCTCCTCTTACACTTCTGCTTATGAGGCACATCCTCGGGGGAGCTGTCCGAGGAGGTCTCACCAGCAACGACCTGTTCCAGGGGAAAGACCTGAGACATCGAAGCAGGCTGTCTCTGAGGCCGGGTGATGGAAGCCTGACTCAGCCGAGAGGGAGTGCGGGGTGGAACCGAAGCAAGGGCCGGGGGTCTGGATGCCCTCAACAGAGCCCTCTCCACCGCATCGAAGGCCAAGGGAGAGTCGCTCTCTCTGGGATCTGAAAGTCGACTCCCACTCGGATCCGATGGAGGGATAGGAACCGGCGCTAAGACCATCGGATCTGAAGGACCCGTGTGCTCTGACCTGGACGGAGCCAAAGGCACACTGAATCCCTCGGATCCGAAGCCCGACCCACGGCTCCGAGAGCTCGGATCTGACAAGGAAGGATCCAACAGACTCGAGGGCAGAGTTGGATCCAAAGTACCCAGTACTGTCGGTGCCGACCCACCCCCAGCTCCAACGCTGCCCGGCTCCGTGCACTCTGAACCCGAAAAGTGGGTCGGAGAAGGAGCTATTGGGGCAAAAAAAGGTGTTGAGCTCCCCCCCGAAGGGGAGGGGAGGCATGAGCATTCCCATCTGCAGCTGGGCCTGGATAAACCTTTGCATCATCCGGTCCAAGTCCGCATCCGAAAGGCTGTAGGTAGATCTTGACGAGGCCACCGAGGCGGGCCGGGAGTGCCGCCTCAATGACCTCAACGGAGATCAGGTCTCCTCCTCCCCGGGTCCTGAAGAGAAGCACGGGGACCAGAGCAGAGGAAGGGGGGACCTGGAAGCCGTGGAGGGAGAAGCCCGCTTAGCTGGGGGGGCCGAAGCGGAGGCCTTGGCCCGCCGCTTGTGGTGCTTCTCCCTCCTTTTCTCCCTCCTGGCCTCCCTCTCCTCCGGCGCCTTAGTGGGAGTTTGAGTCCCGGCCGGGGGGAGGAGGGCAGGAGTGGCCACCACTGAGGACTGGGGTGGTGCCACGGGAGTACCGGAGGCCGAAGCCAGATCCGGGGGCAAAAGTCCCGCCAGGATCAGCTTCGACCTACGGTCTTTCAGTGCCCTAGGGTTGAACGCCGCACAGATCGAACACCCAGAGGAGAGGTGTTCAACCCCAAGGCACCGAACACACCAAGTGTGGCCATCCGCCGGTGAAAGCTTATGGTCACACTCGGTGCACTTGGAAAAAATAGGCTTTGGGGGCACCGACATAGTTTTTTGACTAAAAGTTTAAAACTACCTCACACAGACCAGGCCCCAACACACAACAGCCCACACACACACTACGCACCAGCAAAGGAAGGGGAGGAATTACACTAAAAATAAAAGTATACTGACAAAAAGGGATCCTAACCACACACAAACACTTAAGCTACAAAAAAATACATGAAAAATATAGAATTTTACAACAAAAAAGTAACCACTTATCTATAACATGCCAGGAGCTCAGCAATCTAGAAATTTACTCTAAGAGCGACAAACTAGATCTGAGGTCAGTCAGGGTTGGCAGGGGATTATGGGTAAGGGGAGGAGCTAGGAGCTTGGATCTCTAAGCTATGAAATAATTTGCCGGCTCGGATCCGAGATCGGATCCAAGACCCAAAGGTTGCTGACAAATGAAGTACCTACTTCAGATCATATGTAACGCACAGTAAGCATAGGCGAGTGCGCCTGCGTCGGTGTAAGCAGCTCCCAGCATAGGAAATGTATGTTTCTATGTACAAATGTAATATATATACACACACACACACACATATATATATATATATATATGTGTATATATATATATATATATATATATATATATATATATACACACACACACACACACACACACACACATATATATGTGTGTACAGATATATATCTACATACACTATATATATATATATATATATATATATATATATATATATATATAAATAATGAACGTTGTAACAATAAAGCATACACAAGGGATGTAAAGGGAATCAAGAGCAATTTTAGTATTATATAGTGCTTTCAGCGTAGGTCATAAAAAGCTGCCCAGGGGTGAGCAGAGCACCGCTACTCACACCAAAGGCAGGGTTTTACCAGTGGGAGTAACATCGTTGAATTGCTAAGTCTACTTTACACACAGACGGAATGTAGTCCCATGCTGGGACCTCCAAAAATTGGAAAGCGCAAATGGCCGTATTCCATAACCCCAGGAAACGCACGTATGTGCAAATATACATGGCGGGAGACCCTGTGAATACACGAAGTGGGACAAAATGTGTGTAGCACCCCAAACGCTCTGGAGAGGGCAATGTGTAAAGGTGTGTCATGGCTGCCATAACAAGTGGATAATGGATGTTATGCATGTAAATTCAACACAGGTGGGTGGAGGAACTATGGGTATGCAATTATGGATCCAAGCATGCCAGGGTTGGATGAGCCAGTTCTAATGGACCGCCCCGTGGAGGTCAGCTAGTTCGTAATAGGTATATATGCATACACACATGCAGACAACAATATGTTGAAGTACAATTTCTGTAACACATGCATTGCATTTGTTGACATAATTAATAGGAATGTGCACATACAAGCATCAACAGTAGATAGAATAATAGGCTGTGCAGAAGAGGGATGGGTCGAATCACACTGTATCACATTCCAATTACCATCGGTAATCCATACATAAACATATTGCGACATCTGTCTACGGTATAACATGCTAAATACCGATTTCAAGATAACTGGAGTGAAGTGTCAGTGTTATAATGAATAAGCCACTGGTATGCTGGTGAAGCATATATAAACACCATTACGCATGTGTAAGTACTGCGGTGGTGGTGCTGTGGTAGCGTTGTCGCCTCACAGTAAGACGTTGTCCTGTTCAATTCTCAACTAGAGCATCTTCTGTGTGGAGACATGTGTGAATGGGTGTGCCTTCGTTGAAGGTTGTGCATCAGAGCCAGCAACTCGGTACGTAAAAATCTACTGCCAATCATTAGCGGACCGGAGTTCCACTGTGGCGACCCATAACCGAGAAAAGCTGAAAGACACAACAACAACAACAACATTACGCATGTGTAAGTGCGTATGAGCGGGGAATGTATTGACACACAGAGGTACATATATATATATATATATATATATATATATATATATATATATATAAAATCGTATATATATATATATATATATATATATAAATATATATATATATATATATATATATATATATATATATATATATATATATATATATATATACAGCAAGATATGAATATACATGTATGAATACATATGCAGATATACCTGTATATATTAATGTAAATAGATATATATATGTTACACAAAATATACGCATGTATATACCTAAGTTATGTTACAGCAGTTACGGGTAACATATGTTCAGACCGGGCATATGTTGGTGGGAGGTCCAATCAACAAACGTCTAACTCCCACCCCCCCAGCTAGGCCAGTGAGACATACAGACATGCAATAAAGGTAAATACAACACTGCTTCCCAGACCACTGGCAGGAAACTACCAGTGGGAGAGATCTACAAGGTCTACACTTTAAACATGGACAGCGACATCCCTTGTGGGACACCAAAAATTTTGTTCTTCCAGGCAATGCCAGTAAAGACTACTGTGACCAGGATGTAGCTGTACACGGAACAGTAGGTTGTGCAAGCCTGATAACACATGGGTTGACACAACGTATGACATTTGTCCTGACACGGGGAGAGTGGGCAGTGTGTAGGGGTGTGTTCATATCCCACCTGTGCCCACCTGCGCCCACAGTAAGGATGAGTGCTGTAGAGTAGTGACAGGTAGAGGAACTATGGGTATGCGATTATGGGCCTAGGTGTGCAGGTGTTGGCTGGCAGACAAGTATTAGGACCGCCCCATGGATGTAAGTATTATTCCGATGTGTATATAGCAGACGTCCATACCTCTCAAACCTTAAGAGCAGATCTACTAGACAGTCTGTAAACCATTGGGGGAACACATAGGGACCATATCACTGAACTGTCCCCGATTACCAGGGACGTCCGTGATTATGAATCAGAATCTAACACAGTCCCAACTAAACCCTCCTAGAACTAGTGATATTAGGAGGAATGGTGGCAGAATACATGTAATGAATAATGACAACATGTAAGAGTCCTAAACAGCATGTACCTCAGACAATGTGTATGAATACTTATGTGCTCTGGGTCCGTCAATGTGTCAGGTTAATAGCACCAGCCTTCTAAATGTGTCCCTGAGGTTGTTATGCAGTGTCCCTAATTCAGTGTTCATTCTTCCCCATTTGTATGAGAGGTCTGCTAGTGAGAGAAAGCGCATGTTCTGCCAACTACCCTAGAAAGATGATAGAATAATAGGGTTGGGGTTACCACTTGTTCACCTTTGCGAGGCACACTCCCCTTTGGGCAGTTGTGCCCTGCAAAATAAATGTAATTATGGAAAATGTCCTGTGATTTAGGGCAATGATTTCCTATATTGTCTGTAGTAGTTGCATAAAACAATTATTTTGTACCTGAAACACCTAAATATTATAAGAAACAGTATAAGCAACTATAATGCTACAAGAATAACCTTTTATTTAGGCAAACAGTGAAGTACTCTCCTTTCTACTGGCAGTGGGTATGTGTTGCCCTACAAAGTCTGACGTCTCTACATACAGGTCCTATAGGGTTGCCACCTTTCCAAATGGCCACATTGGGACATGTTCTTTAGAAATGTCAGACTTTCCAGGACAAAACATACCTACAGCCGTGCATAGTACAGAATTATACTTATTTGCACAAATAAAAGCTTAAGCTAGTAAAATATGAATTGCTTATGCTACTTTACATAACATATAGAAGTTTCATATATAAAATAACTGTTTTATGCAACTATTAATGAAACGTAGAATATAATAATGTCCTGTAATCAGAACATTTGCTATGTCTTGATTATTTTCACAGGACACAACTGCCTAAAGAGGGACTGTCCTTCGCAAAGTGAGACAGGCGGTAACCCTAAAGTCCCACCTTGGCCAATTGAAAAGGTGGCAAACCTATAATAGGCTGATGGATGTGGCTCCCACAACCCAACTACTTGTCTGTATTGAAGAGTCTTGGTTCCCATGTATCAGCCAGATGGGAGCAGACTGTATGAGGAACACACAAATGATATGATTAACTCACTGTACAGGCCGCTGATTCCGTACAGTCGAACGCCATGCCGTCCCCTAATGGGCAGCCATTCCCGATACTGTAGTCATGTAGTCTGATGTGATAGGCATCACAAGGTGAGAGCAGATTGTATGAGGAACACACAAATAATATGAATGATTCACCGGACAGGCCGCTGATTCCGTACAGTCGAACACAATGCCGTCACCTAATGGGCAGCCATTCCCGATACTGTAGTCATGTAGTCCGATGTAATAGGCATCACAAGATAATATTGTGGTCCTCGCTCCCACCCAGGGGTGTGAGTGACAGATGCAAGCACTAATGTCGTTGCATTTGAAAGTGCGGGAGTGAGCAGGTGTAAGCGAGTCTGGCTACCAGTATGCGAGTATTGCACTGGTAAAGCAATGTAGAGGCTAACTGAGTGTAAGTGGCTGTAACCAGAGGTCAGCAGTGCTTAACACCGTGCAAACCCACGCACACCTGCTCCCAACTGCTTTAATGTGCCTTACTCCCTCCATATCCAATGGGTTTGTTTTGCCCTGCAACCAAATAAACGTCCTTTGCAAGGGTTGGAACCAGGACCCTGTGCACACAGCTAATGTGTATTACCAATACACCATGGCAGATATACAGACAACGGACAGTACCACAAACATATCATACAGCGCAGTCATTCAACAGTATAGGAATGTATCCCATCATGTAGATGTATATGTGAGTGTTTATGTCCAGCATATAGGTACATACATATATAGAGCTGTATCAGGAACATACCATGTGGCAACAAAGCATTACAAATGAATGAAATGGGAAACACCAGCGATGCCTGTATTATGTAGTGGTGTTGATCTTTGTGATCTCAAGACTCCTTCAGACAGACATGTGTCAGTCATACACGCAAATAGTTGTACATTGGCCGTATACATCACTCTGTGCATGTAATGTACATTAACACAACAGTACCTGTCCAATTGTTATGTGTGAACAGTACTCTTGCAAGGTGCTGTGTGCAACATCATCATCATGATAAAGGTAAATGGGGTAACCATAGAGGGACCAATAGTGTTGTGTGTACAGTGAGGTCGTCCTCATCACGTGAACATGGACCATGTAGGAGTGATGTGCATACCAGGATCATGTGCCTAAGGGACAGGGGTGAGGATAACAGGAGTATGTTGTGATGCATATTACAAGGGTTTGATGTGTCCAGTGGGCAAGTATGTGTAATGGACAGCTATGTATTGGGCAGATGTTGTCCTAGGAGCCGATTGGCCTTATGTTTCGTAGGTGAGGGTCAGATGTTGGCGGTGGAGGATAGGTAGGATCACAGAAAAGACAGCATACAGGGTTGGTATATGACACGTGGGGGGATACACCCCGGATGGGGATGGGTGTTTGGCATTCACAAGCCCATGGGAACAGTGGGACAGAGGTCCCCAGCCATGGACAACTGCCACTGCACCTACACAGCTGTAAAGGAGGCAGTGCCTGTAAATGTGACACTCTGCCCTTGAGCTGGTGTATCTGGCTTCGGAACCCCTTAGGGAGCCACCAATGCAGCAGAGACCAGAAAAGACAAACTTTCCAGATTCTAAGTATTTTTTTCTGCATTTTCGACTTTTTAAGCCTTTCGATTGCTATTTCTGCCTGTTTTATTCTGCTATTACCTGTTTTTACTGTTTTTAATAGCTTGAATTGTTTGTTGCACTTGCTTGTTTAAGTTTTGCTTAAAAGTTAAACAACAGGCTAATACACTCAAGTGTACTAGCTTTTGAAAGCATTTAGTCGAAAAACACAGCATTTATTGTATTTTCTGCTTATCTGAAAAAAAAACTTGAAAAAAAACAAAAAAAATACTCTTGTTTTCCATACTTTCCTAATAGTTTGTTCCAGTGATCAGATTTGCTGATCCCTGGGCTTTGTCTTGGTTCCTGTTTTCTCCATTTTCCTTGTTTGGTCAAGGGGTAGTTTCTTTACTCACTAGTGGGAGTAGGGAGTACTGAGCTGCCTGTTTGTCCTCAGAGGAGTGGTTTAAGGCAGTAACTTGTAGTTTATTGGCCATTTTGGGTCATTTCCTATCTTTTCCAGCCCCCTGCTATAAAGCACGCGTTGGGGACTTTTCTGGCTATAGAGAACTCAGCACAGCTCCTCGTGGTGTCCAGCAGAGTTCCTAGAGCAGCAGAGACCAGAAAAGACAAACTTTCCAGATTCTAAGTATTTTTTCTGCATTTTCGACATTTTAAGCCTTTCGATTGCTATTTCTGCCTGTTTTATTCTGCTATTACCTGTTTTTACTGTTTTTAATAGCTTGAATTGTTTGTTGCACTTGCTTGTTTAAGTTTTGCTTAAAAGTTAAACAACAGGCTAATACACTCAAGTGTACTAGCTTTTGATAGCATTTAGTCGAAAAACACAGCATTTATTGTATTTTCTGCCTATCTGAAAAAAAACAAAAAAATACTCTTGTTTTCCATACTTTCCTAATAGTTTGTTCCAGTGATCAGATTTTGCTGATCCCTGGGCTTTGTCTTGGTTCCTGTTTTCTCCATTTTCCTTGTTTGGTCAAGGGGTAGTTTCTTTACTCACTAGTGGGAGTAGGGAGTACTGAGCTGCCTGTTTGTCCTCAGAGGAGTGGTTTAAGGCAGTAACTTGTAGTTTATTGGCCATTTTGGGTCATTTCCTGTCTTTTCCAGCCCCCTGCTATAAAGCACGCTTTAGCGCGCATTAGCGCGATTTAGCATGATTTAGCGTTAGCGCGATTTAGCGCGGAGTTGCCACTGTTGCACACTAGGGCAGCGCCGGTCAAGCAGGTTTAAACTATTCGGGCTACCTAAAGTCCACTCTTCAAATTTTCCCTTAAAACTACCTTCCTCGAACTATACTACTGATCTAATCAGCGTATCCTATAACTAAAAAGATCATCTCTACTTGACTCCAAGTACACTATTCTCTATCTGTTAAACCTAGCACTTGCTCCTACAGTACTTATTACCTTGATACGGCACTCTTATAGATAGCACCCCAAAAAGGCAAACCCCCATTTCTCGGTCACCCACGCCCGAATCTCTTTTAAAGTTTTTTTATCTAGTCCTTCTAGCATGTCGAGGGATCAGTTGCTAGGGTCCTCTCCTGCTCAGCTGGTGAACCTGGGAATATTGAGGCAATGTTACAATTGCCTCATGTACACAGACAACCCTCTCCTCCTCCCACAAAACACAAATACATGCGAGATGCAACTATACGGCCAAACTGGATGCTGAGCTCTCTCAACATAGGACTGGCAAGACCAGTCAGGAGGAAAAGGTTACCACACACACTATAGACCCAGTCTCACATAGTACCATCTCAACCTCAAATCATACACATAAACACACAAAGACATACTCGGAGGCTCTGATCAAAAATCTACCAAAACAGCAGAGGCCACCAAAGCAGACACCCAAACAACCACCACCTCAGAACACAACACCTGCAACACATAGACCTCACAGTCAGAGTGTCAAACAGTCACAGCCCTTAGGGCCTAACACAATGCCAGACACACTAGTCATTGGTGACTCCATAGTCAGACACACTGACGTCCCGCTCACCAGACTGAGTAAGGAGAAGGTCACAGTAAGCTGCCTGTCGGGCGCTAGAATCCGCCACATAACGCATGCACTCAGGTCTCTCAACAGCAGGTACAAATACGACTCAGTCATTGTCCACGCTGGTGTAAACAACCTGAGACCTCCTGGACTACATGAAAAGAGACATTGAGGAGCTCTCTGATTATGTAGCCCAGGCAGGTATGACCCTGACCCTGAGCAGTATCCTACCTTCACCAAGAATGATGCCACAATACAGAGATAAGATGATCAGCTTTAACAATTGGCTTAAACTCTGGTGTCATTCAAAGGGGATACAATGTCTGTCTGCCTGGGATGACATGCTGGACAAGCCACGCTGCTTCGCAAGGGACGGCTTGCACCTGTCACCCCTGGGATTCCGGATATTGGCAAAGGCTCTTGCCACCCCCATAGTGCCTTTTTTAGGCAAGGCTCAAATTCTAAACCTACCACCCTAGAACACAAAAAAGGAAAAAAAATAAGGGTAATGCTGCTCAATGCCAGAAGTCTAAATCTCAAAATGCATGCACTCGAGGCCCTTCTCAGTATGGAGAACATCGATGTCTGTGCTGTGACAGAAACCTGGTTCAAGGCTCCTGAGAGCACCCCAGCACTATCAGGTTTTACCTCATATCATGCTCCGCCCCAAAACTGAAAATACCAAGAAAGGAGGGGGGGTATCCATATTCATCAAGGACACCCACACCTCCAGACTGGTGGCAACGCACGATGCATCGGAAACCATCCAGGTGCAATTAACCATAGGCAAGACTGCTCTGCAAATTGTAGCATGTTACAGGCCACCCTCACAAACTCAGGAACCTCACATGGCCTTCCTGAAAACACTAGAGGGGATAAATGTATCACCAAACACCATCATACTAGGTGACTTCAATTACCCTAATATAGACTGGGTACACTACTCAAGCCCAAACACCCTAGCCCAAAAGTTCCTGGAATTCATAAACTCAAATGCCATGGAACAACTAGTCACCATCCCCACAAGAGGAGAAAACATACTTGATCTCATCATCACGAACATGGGAGCACAATGTTCAACACCGAAGTATACCCCTCACTGGTGAGATCAGATCACAAACTAATCTCGCTGGAGGTCCTCATCCCACCACCACCTGAAATAAAAAAGACCACAGTAAAGAACTTCTCGAAGCCGACTTCACACTTCTAAAGACTAGTGTGGTCTCCTTTAAGGCCCCGAGCCGCGGAAAACAGTACTCAAGCCACTGAATCACTTACAAATGCCTTCTACCAGCACCTGCAGGACTGCATGGATAAGGCAATCCCAAGCAAAACAAAGACTCTTTGTACCAAAGGCAAGCGTCCAGTCTGGTGGACCCCAGCCATAAACAAACTCTACAACAAAAGGAGGAAGCTACTACAAGATAGAGCAAAATCCTTAAAAGGTAAGACACCCTTGATCACTATAAGTAAAAAACTAAGAGCTCTCATAAAATCATCCAAAGCAAATTTTGAGAGAAAAATAGCTAAAGACTCAAAAGACAATCATAAGGCCTTCTTTAGCTATGTTAGAAACCTGGGAGGAAACTCCCAGATATGTTCAGAACTAGTTCAAAATGATGTGAAGATTACAGATCCTACAGACATTGCCAACATACTGGCTGACAGGTTCAGTGCAAACTCCCCCCCCTCCACCCCAAAAGGAGAGATATCTATACCAAGCGATTGCAGCCCCCCAAACATCTCCAACGCCCAAGTGAGAACTGCTCTCTCCAAAGCAAAAAACACAGCATCCATGGGACCTGATGGTGTCCCTGGCTGTGTGCTCCACGAACTCAACGAGGAATTAAACCCACAGCTAGGACAGCTGTTTAATCATAGTCTTACCTTTGGATACGCACTCCAGGAGTGGCGCACTGCAACTGTGGTCCCACTTCACAAAGGCGGTGCCTCCACCGACCCTGGAAATTACCGCCCATCAGCTTGACAAGCCTTATCTGCAAAGCCATGGAGAGGATCATAATGGACCTCATAAATAAAGACATAGGGAATTTGCAGACTTTGGATCCATCCCAGTTTGGCTTTGTCAAAGGCAGATCATGCCTTCTAAACTTGGTTGACTTTTTCGAAACAGTCACCAAAGCCATTGATGAGGGAAAGGCAGTCCATACAGCCTACCTCGATCTGGCGAAGGCCTTCGATACAATACCCCACTCGGGTATCATTGAAAAACTCATCAGCTTAAATGTTAACCCATACATCACAAGATGGGTTGCAAACTGGCTGAGTGACAGAACACACAGGGTCAGAGTTGCTGGTGCCATGTCAGACTCAAAGCCTGTCACAAGTGGTGTACCACAGGGCTCAGCCCTGGGCCCACTCTTGTTTGGCATCTACTTTACCGAAGTACAAGCAAACACAGGAGGGTTATGGCCGACAAAGTTTGCAGATGACTGCAAACTGGGCGCCATAGTAGAAAACACATCTGACACAGATATCCTTCAGAAGGGTCTCACAGAAACGGATAACTGGTGCCAGAGCCATGGCCTAAAGTTAAATACCAAAAAATGCATAGTCATACCCTTCGGGAAAAACAAGGTTACCCCTAGCTACAAAATAGGTGGCAATCCACTGAGCACAGAAGAAGTTATCAGGGACCTGGGGACCCAAGTTGATAGTAGTCTGTCATTCGACACCCATGTAGCCAAAGTAGTTAGGAAGACCTTCTACATTGCCCACCTTATCATGAAGGGATTCTCATCTAGATCAAGGGAGGTCATAGTCTCCCTATACTCATCACTCATCAGACCAATGATTGAGTACAATGCCCCATTCGGAATGTATCTGACCCGACACTTGCAGCAGCTTGAGAGGCCACAAAAGTTCCTCACCAAAAGGATAAAGGGTCTCAAACATCTGTCCTATACTGCCCGACTGAAAGAACTCCAACTCTATTCAGTCGCCACCGCCTGCTCAGAGGTGACCTTTGCCTAACATACAAGGCCATGACAAACCCAGATTTGATGAATATGCTTCACCTCAAAAAATCTAGATCCGTCAGAGCCACAAGGGCGGGAGACTTAAACCTTGACACGGCTATTAATAGGACGTGCTGGAGGGATAGATTCATCACCCAAAGACTCCCTATGCTGTGGAACAAAATCCCGGTATATGTGAGGCAGAGCACCTCGCTGGCCTTGTTCAAGAGAAATCTTGACCAATGGATGGGAGATCGCAGATATACCCCAGGGATTACCTCAGTGTCACCGCTCGACAGAGGCACAGCAAAATAATGGGTATAGTTCCCCATACTAAAGGGGTGGCGTAAGCCACAAAACTATGGGCTAGGCTTGTAAATGCCCTCGGGCAGATAGCCTAGTATGAACCTATGAACATCCGTGACCGAACAACAGCAGACATGTACCTGTCTGGTCCTGCTGCTAGGGGGGACATGCTGCATCCTCAGTGGTGGTACCACCAGAAGGTGGATCAAGCCAACAGAGGTTCATGTCTATGGCTGGGCCCCAGATGTGCTAGTGCTCGGTGCCATGGTCAGCTAAAGTAGGACAGGAGGTTCTGCCGGGACCTCCCAACCCATTCAGCCTATGGTGTTGTGTTTTAAACCCACATATGGCTTAATGATAGACAACAGCATACAGGATTACCTACAAAAGTATGCATAGATATCACAAGCAACCCAACACAAAAGATGGTATACATTTGCAGAGGGAGCACAACACATGCATATATACTGCATGCCATCTGTACAATGTGTAGTAGATGTGTGACCGTAGCTATTAAAAGTTGCCCATTACTGGCTTGTCACTGGGAACCCCACACAGTGTCTGTCATACCACTGTCTCATGTGACACACATCCAGTCAGGGATGCGATGGCAATAACACATCCCTATCATTATGTACTGTCTGCAATCCTCACACCATGCTTCTGCTGTGCATGGATGCATGTTCAGTGTGTAACACAGGAAATAAATGGTTGCATACACTGACCAATTCACGGATGGCCCTACAGATGGGGGTCCCTCGTGAACAGAGTACTGTCATGTCTGTATTATAACATGCAGAATAGCCATTACCACACACATATTAAACAGGCAGTAGTCTCAATGCAGCATAGCTACACTTACATGCTGTAGTCATGTGTGGAACATCACCCTCCTGTCTTTAGGCTATTTCCCACTGTGGAAAATGATTGATGTACATCCAGATATCATCTGTGATGCAGTGTCAGAACACCACATTCAGGTACCACTCACAGCGACTATCATGGCCAAATAACAACATGCTTCCCTAGATAGTGTACTGTGTTTATCATGCGGATGGCTATGGGAACACCATCACAGCTGTACCACATGCAATCAGCTAGAGGAGGACTGCAATAGGTGCAGAGGCTATCACCTGACCATGTCCATCACTTACAATACACATGCTGCTGCTGTGCAGGTGTACTCCTTCACATCCACCAGAGAGTGTGTGGGTGGAACAGGTAAAGTACACTAGGGAAGGGCTTGGAGACTTAACCATAAGCATCATCTGCCACACGCCGAACAGTACAGGGGTCAAATCCCTGACTGACTACTCATTACTATTACATATGCATGATGCTACTACATGTGCCACAAAGGCGACATGTTGCTGTGCTGTAAGAACATATATGTGTGTAGGTGAGTGACATCTGCAACAGAGATATAGTAGACATACATTAGGTGTGGCACACATGGCTGTCCACGTGAACGGATGCCATTGTCACCACAACCACACTCTCTAATGGACACGCATTGACACCTTTGCCAGGGCCACAAATACACAAAGTAACTACTTAGTTTGTTACACTGCAGTAATGCATAGGACCACATGCACCACAGGTGATATCTGGAGGTTCTATGGGCTTGGGCATGTGAAAGTGCTTGACATCTGTTGGTATGCCAACGAGGGTTATACTGGGAGTGACTGTAGTTGGGAGCATCACAACCCACACACAGACACAGGGTGCCAGTACTGGCATGAGGTATGCATTGCTTCATGGGTGTGTAGTGGTTGGCTGTGCAAGATGGCTGTACAAGGCTGGGTGAGGGGTAATCCCTGGCATCGCATCACCTGACAATGGTGTGCAGTGCAGAGATGTAGTGTCTGCAATGTCCCACACAGATGGGCACTGCATTATCTGGCCTGACATCCTGGTTTCCAGTTTGTATGGCCATAGCTTTGCAATGCATGCCATGTCTGTGTTTGATAGTCCTTCACATGGACATTGCCTGGGATGTGCATGTCCCACAATACTGTACAGTGACATGTACAGGTGTACCTGGTTTGGCAGACACATGTTGTGTACACAGCCTGTTATCCCGCAATATATCAATACTGGCCTGGTGTGGTGAAACCTGCTTATAGTGAGCAGGTTGACCCTGCCCAGACCAAATACTATGCACGTGGGGGATGCAAGGCCTAACCAAACTATGAAGAAACAAAAATGGCCAGCAAGGTTTAGAAGTCGAATATGCAGCCCAAAACCAGATAGTGAATAATCAGACTTTTATTATAAATAAAAACAGACCAGTTTCGGCAAAATGATGCCTTCTTCAGTGTTGAGCAAACAATCAAAATAGACACAATAAAAGATGCAAATTTATACAGAGTGCTAACCAATAAGCACATGAATGTGCTGTTGAAACTCATGAATAATACATGATATATTGTGAACTGGCTAACACAGTACCTGAGACCATGGCTAAAATATGTGTTACACCTGAGACAGGTAGTTCCAAAGACATCACAAAAAAAAAACAAAATCATAATAAACTATGGAACCATAGAGGCTATAATTATACATAATAAATATGTACATCCATAGTCATGATTATATTAAGTATAAAAATATATATATAAATGGATGAAAAGAAACTGTAAGGGGCCCATTTCGAAACCAGACGTAATAAATAGCTCTGGCTACTCCTTGTAATATATGTATAAATGAAAATGGGATTAAATAATTCAGAAAATATTATACCTGATATTGTTGGTAAATAAAATGGAAGTCTATACATCCTTCTCCATTGACTTAGTGTTAGAGATGATCATTGAGACCAGGTGGAAAAAGTGCGCCCAAAGTGATTATCCAGTACTTTTCTTTGTGGTTGAGCATACCATGCCACCCTTGTGAGTTGCTGCGATCACCCACTATACGGTCAATAATCATAAACATGAACTGTGCTTGTTGGTGTTTTAATACATGTTGATATAAGGCATTGGTCTCCCTTTTGTTTTTAATGTCACTTCGATGTTCATTTATTCGTGACCTGAGTGGCCTAGAAGTCTGACTGACATAGAATGCCCCACAGTGACATGATGCCAGGTAAACAACCCAATCACTGCTACAGTTTCCAAAGATTTTACAGTCGAAGACCTTACTAGTGTTGTGACTCAAAAAGTTCTGAGGCTTGGTGATCTGTTTACAAGACCCACAGTGGCCACATGGGTGTGTACCCAATAGTTCATGTCCCATTATTGTGAGCTGTTTATGAATGGCTCCACCACTACCAATATGTTTATAATGAGAAAGATGGGACCCCAATGTTTTGCCTTTTCTATATGAGAATTGACATTCCTCACCCAGAAAAGAGTCTGAGTTGTGCATTGGCTAATAGGATATTCCAATGTCTGTTTATGATGTCCCTAATCACGTAATATTTCCTACCATATGTTGTGATAAATCTGATGGTGGGTGATCTGGAATCACCAGAAGAGGTCTTATAGTCTAGCAGTCTGTTCCTATTCATCTGAGAGGATCATGTCCATGCAGTGTTGATATCTGCAAAATTATACCCCCTACTGGCAAATCTGCAACATAGGTCAACACTAGCAATGCCATAATCTGATTTGGTAGAGCTAAGGCGTTTCATGCACATAAATTGTGAAACCGGGATGTTTCTGATGGTATGATGTGGGTGCATGCTTGATGCATGTAATAGAGTATTATATTGGGGGTATTTGCGAAACACTCTGGTAGCCATGGTATGGTCATGATTTCTAGAAATTGTTACATCCAAAAAACTGATAGTCTGCATGTCATAGGTAATAGAAAATTCAATTCCCCAGATGTTGCCATTGAGATATTCTACAAATTCATGCAAATATCCCACATCCGCACGCCATACCATCCAACAGTCATCCAGGTACCTACGCCAGATGTCCATTTCAACCAAGTATATATTATGAGATGCATCATAAATCATGCACTCTTCAAAAAATGCCATAAACAGGTCAGCATAAATGGGAGCAAAAGATGCTCCCATAGCTGTACCCTGTAGTTGCCAATAGCATTGTCCTTGAAAATAAAAAACATTCTTATTGAGTACATGTTCCGACATGCAAATCAATAACGTATTGAACCCTGGTGAATATAAACCTGCCCTATCCAACCAATATTTGAGGGCTTGTAAGCCAGCCCAATGTGGTATACTGGTATACAAGGACTTGACATCCAGTGAACACATTAGCCACCCAGGCTCCAATTGTGTATCCTCAATGATTTTCAGGAACTGTGTAGTGTCCTGTAGCCTTGCCCTGACCAAACCCAAGAGAGGTTTGAGATATTGTGTCAGGAATGCTGACAAGGGTTCAGTCAAACAATTGGTCTTCCTGGAGGTTTAGTTAGTGATTTATGAATCTTGGGTAGTAGATACATAATCTGCTTGCGGGGCTCCTTAACCGAAAGTTGTATAACACATTTTTTGCTGATGATGCCCTCCTCACATGCTAGATTCAGAAAAGAGTCAATTTTGTGCTTAAAATTCGGGGTTGGGTCTATGGCCATGTTCATGTAACATACTGTATCCAATAGTTGGGATAAACCCTCTTGAAGGTAATCACTCATGTTTTGTACAACCACGGCCCCACCCTTATCTGCTGATAATACAACTATATATTTGTTGTTGCGTAGCTGTTGGAGGGCAATGCTCTCCTGTTGTGAAAGATTATGTCTCAACATAGTGTATCCATAATTTTGAAAGTGTAGATCCCTGAACACTGACTGCATAAAAATCGGCACATGCTTGTTCATAGGAGGCTGGAATTCAGATTTGCCAAATCTGAATTCGTTAGATCTTTGAGATGTGTCATCTGCAAAAAATAACTTCAGGTTAAGACTACGACAAAAATCAATAACATCTGTAACTATGTGATATTCATTAGAAAAAAAGCCAGGTATAAAACTAAGCCCTTTATTCAAAAGAATATGTTGATCACCAGACAAATTTACATTAGATAAATTTAAAACATTTTGGTTGAGTTGTTCATCTTGACTTATGTTAGAAAGTTCTGAATCAAACCCTCCAGGGAATGCTCTAATGGATCTTTTCTTATGTTTCCTTCCTCCTCTGAGTTTGGAACCATTTCTAAAGGGATATTTTTATTCGTTTTCTTTTTGTGTGGTGATCCCCTATCCCCTGAGCTGTCATAATCTGTAAGAGAGGAATCCTCTCCTGAAGTGCTGTTGTTGAACCCATCCCTATTTTTCAGAATAGATCTTGGTCTTTTCTTGGGGCGACCAGAGGCAGGCCCCTGACCAACATCTGCAAATCTGACAGAGCGATTAAGCTCAAAGGGACGTCCCCTTTGATAGTCAGAATAATCTCTATGAAATTTTTTAATCATTCTTTCTTTGATAATTTTTTCGTGGTTTGTCAATTCTCTAGATAACTTCTTAATGTTATCCTGAAATTTAGGTAGGGACTCAATTTTTTTACAATCACAACACAATGTTTTAACCTCCTGAATGTTCACATCTACCATTCTCTCATAGTATTGTAAGAGAACATTCCCAAATAACATAGACCCAATTTGTAAAGCCTTCTTCCAATCACAATTCAACTTGTCATCCGGTCTACCTACCAGTGGTTGGAGCCGTATTCTCAAGCCCCTTGGAGCAATATTCTTGTTAGAATATGCTCTGAATAATTTCAGATGCCATATGTTGGATCTCAAAGTTTTGAGTCCTTTGGTAAGAGAATGGAAGGACATATCACAGTCAGATGAAATATGTTGATCCGTGTTACTTGAATTACTGCCTGGTGAGGTATTGATCCCAAACACTCCAATATCCTCCCGATCGGCACATAATCCAGATAATATGCTCTCAAGGTCCATGCTGTCAGTGTCCAATGAAGACAATAAAATTAATAATAACAAGAGAGAATGGCAGTTGTTGGCAAACCCAGAAAAAACTTCAATGATTGCTCCAATTATAGCAGAAGTTGGTAAGGGGCTCCCCAGCTGCCCCAACAAAGTACCCAAACTAGTTCACCGTCCTGAAAAATCAGGAAGGTTAATATGGGAAGAAGGTTCAACAATGTAATAATATTCCTAAAATGATAGATTGTGATAACCTGACTAGAGGAATAATACCAGATAGATATCCAACACATATATAACTGGATGAGAGGAATGCAAGTAGATATAATCAATAGATCACAAGGCTAAAGGTCAATAATATCAAGACCAAAAAAGACCTTGCTGGTAGTAACCTAAATTATTCTGGGTGATTGACCTGATTTTCTTAGTTGGTATAATCTAAATATAGTCTTACTTGTACCTTGCGATACAGTGAAATCAGATGCGCCTAGAGAAAAGGTGGTACAACCACCAACAAGGTTTGATATGTTATGTTTGATAAGATCCACATACACAGCCAAGATGTAATCACTCATGCAAGTGGCCGTCCAGCATAAGTAAATGTATCATGATGGCCATGTAATTAAACAAATATACCAATAGATGAATCATTAAGTAGGGAAGAGCTAATATCCCAACAGCTTAGCAATATTGCAATGTAGAATTTGCAATATAAAAAGTACTACTGCATGCATGAATACTTATGGGGCCAAAACAAATCACAATGTGTATTTCCCTGAATCCAAGGCCAGGTCATATGGTTCCCCTCTATACACAATGCATCCAATAGTTCAATCACCTTCTGTTCCACGAAATACAGATTTTGCAAGAACAATATTTTCCAAAAACAATATTATTCAGGTATAGCACTTGCCTAAATAATGAATCTTGAAATCCAAATATGTACCTATCAAACTTGCCCTCTAATACAATGTAATGAAAAAACAAATAATTTGTAAAACATCTGGTCCAGAATATTCCTGCAATAGGCTCACAACTGACAATTTGTTAATCCCGATCAAACTGTATCTACAAGAATAAATTGTAAATATAAAACAAGAGTGCTGAAATGTCATATATTCATTGATAGTGTCCCAAATTCTTGAACATTTGAATTGTGTCTGCCTTCTGGATAAGGTCGCACTAGTCAAAATGAAGTCTAGAGTTCAAAATCCAATGATAGTACTGGGCAATTCCAACAAAGTCCAAAAAAAGTAAACACACCTGTGTGTAAACCTACAGATGTCCCCCTAACACACTGTCATAATAAACAGCATATGCCCAATATGTAAATAATGTTTAGGTACAAGTAAATGTCATGAACTTGTTGAGCCTAATAGCAAAAAAAAAATATATATAGGGTTCCTACATAAAAATATACACTTATCCCCTTGACAATATACCCAGTGAGCAAAATAATGCCCAACTATCATACACTGTATAGGAAAACCATATATGTTAAACACAAAGGTATATGTACAAAATACAGAGGATATTACTATAAAACTTAGTCCCAAAAAGAAGAATACTGTTCCACGCTGAAATGTCACTCAATCCATCAGGTTGAGTCTGTATAGACTGACATATAATCCAAACCAACAGTATCAACAGGAAGATGTCGCAACTCACGCGTATGGTAAATGCCTGCTAGGCTCCTGTCACAAACGCGTATATGGATAACAGTAAAATGTCCCGAAAGTGTAAAAAATCACCTCGTTACCTTAAGTATGAATATCCATCTGTTGACCCTGCACCTGCATGGATAGTATGATACAGGTATTCTGTGGTGTCAGTGGCATGGGTCCATACAGGGCACATGCGTACAGCATTGTCTGGCCTCTGTGGATCACATCTGATGGCACCACATATGTTGCAGGCATTCAGTGTGGAACATAGTAAAGGCACAATGTCCGCATATATGTGCCTATTGTCCTCTGTACAGGGTGCCATGTCCTCTGCAGGCCACTGCATTCACACCATGCCTACTATCTGTCATCAATGTGCATGGTACTAGCAACATAGCAGGAGATCCTAGGCAAGTTTGTCTGTGCATGGCACATGGGTGCGGGACATATACCGGGTACTAGTAGGGCTGCATATTTTGTTCACCAGGCCTTTTGCCAGATGTATGGGTATGGCTTGCCAACACAGTCCCGTGGCTGACTGACAGCTGTACTCCTCGTGAGGTGGCCAATGTGTCATAAGACAGATACCATATAGGAAAACTACAAAATCCACTCCCAAACATGTCCAATGGTAAGACAATCACGGCCACCTCTACACAGGCTCTGACAGACAAACACACACTTGCCATGTCCTGTATACAAATGCCTACCATATCACACTGCAGCAATACGTGTTTAGGGCACGTGCTATGGCGAATAATGGGTTGCGGCATGCCTACAGGTGTATACCTAGGTGGGTGACAACAGCAGGAATGACAAATGTGGTCATGCGATTTGTACAGAGAGTGCATACTCTACAAAGCACTGTACTTGTCTCACGCAGGCAGGCAGACACACACACACACACACACACACACACACACACACACACACACACACACACACACACACACACACTTGGCATGTCTGGGATTAGATCATCGACCTAACTACATTATTACACTACAGCATTACAAGTTACAGAACGCGCTACCGAGATTACTGGGACACAGCACACCCAGAGGTGTATTTGTAAATGGGTGACATCATCAGCCTTGCCAAAGGTGGGTATAAGAAATGCATGGAGTGAGCAATCTAAAAGCATTATACAGTCCTCAGGCAGACGGACACACACACACACACACACACACACACACACACACACACACACACACACACACACACACACACACACACACCTGCACACACCCACACACACACACGGCAAGTCTGGGATTAGGACACCAACCTAACTACTTTATTGCACTACAGCACTGCGCAGTTACAGAATGCGCTACTGAGATTACTAGGACACAGCACTCCCGGAGGTGTATTTGTAGGTGGGTGACATCATCAGCCTTGCCAAAGGTGGGTATAAGATATGTATGGAGTGTGAGCAGTCTAAAAGCATTACACAGTCCTCAGTCAGACGGACACACACACACACACACACACACACACACACACACACACACACACACACACACACACACACACACACACACACACACACACACACACACACACACACACACACACACACACACACACACACACACACACACACACACACACGGCAAGTCTGGGATTAGAAAACCGACCTAACTACTTTATTACACTACAGCATTATGCACTTACAGAATGCGCTACCGAGATTACTGGGACAGACCACTCTCAGAGGTGTATTTGTAGGTGGGTGACATCATCAGCCTTGCCAAAGTTGGGTATAAGAAATGTAAGGAGTGTGAGCAGTCTAAAAGCATTACTCAGTCCTCAGGCAGACAGACACACACACACACACACACACACACACACACACACACACACACACACACACACACACACATGGCAAGTCTGGGATTAGAACACCTACCTAACTACTTTATTACACTACAGCATTACGCAGTTACAGAACACGCTACTGAGATTTCTGAGACACAGCACTCCCAGAGGTGTATTTTGTAGGTGGGTGTCATCATCAGCCCTGCCAAAGGTGGGAATACAAATTGTATAGAGTGTGAGCAGTCTAAAAGCAATTTACAGTCCTCTGGCAAATGGGGACAGACATACACACACACACACACGCCAGTGGTTGGAATGGAACACCTGCCTATTTACAGATCGCTATTACAATACTACATACTTATGAGTCGCGCCACACAGACTACACATTTCAAGGCTGTCATTATGACCTTCTAGGAATGTGGACATCAACAGGGATGCTGGCAGTTAATGTGGGACATTCTCACTCTTATGTGGCAGTTACATGGTGCATGCTGGTATATTCATACATAGCTGTGAGTAGTCTACATTCACATAAGGGACACTAACTGCAAACACTGACATCCACCGGCATGTGCAATTAGACGTGAAGGAGGACAGCAGAAGATCATGACCAATATGCAGTTACTGTTGTTACACAAGACACATACTGTTAACAGTATGAAATGCATTGTACACCTGTAGTACATGGTATGTCTGCTGCCTGTCAACAGTACTCAACAATTGTAAACTACACTTATCTTCCTGGTCTGTTCACCCTGTGCATCAGACCATATGAGCATGTCCCCACACTGATGGTGTGGATGTCAGGGATGCAGCACAGGCATCATCATATGCACAGGATGATAATGTTTGCCAGAGGCCTAGGCTGCACCATTGGATGACATCATGTGTGTGGGTTAGGGCCTTTGATCAAATTGGGCGTGTGTGGATGTTATGCATGTGTGTGTTGCGGTGCCCTACATATGTTTCCAGTGTGTGTGTGTATGTATGCACACAGTTCTACCATGTGTCTGGCCTACACAGGGGTATTATTGACAGCTGCAGACTGTAAAAGCCAGGTTTTACAGTTCACGGTGTCCAGTCATGGACATGTGACCTGTGCCTGCCAGGGGTTACACAGGCACTACCAGGCAGAGGTGCAGATTGGGTACTGTCTGATGTCACTTGTCCACTGGAACCGTGTCCCTGTTGGGATCGTCCCAGGCCAAGTGCACGTGGCTTGCTGTGTTGTGGTGTGGACAGCACAGCACCAGATGCACTGCTGCTGCTACCGCCGCTATGGAAGTGGACATGTGAGGTAGCTCATACACGTAGACCTGAAACAGGTGCTGTAGCAGGCCTACTTCCACATGCCTGATGCCTCACTCCTACCAGATGTTCCAACAAAGACAGCTCAAGCTCGCGGATTGTCATGCCATGGTCAAGGACTCAAACCATGTCACCCAACCGTCTATCCAAAGCTTCAGCAATCTGCTGTTGAGCATTTACCATTGCCTGGATGTTGTTGTTTAAAGAACAGACAGCAGCCCTCTGAAGCCTCTGATCCTCTCTGCTGTGCCATTCAGCACATGCCTGTGCCTCCATTACAGCCTGAAACATGCATCTGGTGACACCAGCTGCTGCACTCTGTCTTGCAGGAGCATGTTGGCCAATGGTCCTCCTATGAGCAGCCCTGGCCCCGGGTCTGTGTGGGGCACCATCAGTCAGTTGGCTGACACCATGGTGTGCAGGAACACCTTCCATAGCCCCCACACTTTCCTGTTCCAAGCTACCACGCGCCAACTGTCCTTCCTCTATGGCCACTGGTGATGGGGTATGTGCAGGCATGGGGTCTGTGTGCAGGGATGAGTGGGATATAGCTGGAATGACAACCAATGGCACAGTTTCATACCCTGACAACTCTGCCTGTGCCTAAATCATACGTTCATCATCACTGCTAGAGACTGTGGGGACACTAACATCAGATGTACCGCAGGAGGGCAACACACCTACATCACCTGTGAGGGCAGACAAGAACTGTACATTACAATATATACAATAGACACACACGCACACACACATGCATGTGATATGACAGAAGGCATGCAACATGCATGTGATACGGCAGACGGCATGCAGCGCAGAAAATAATTGTGGTAGTTATCATACATCCCTGCATGTGATATGACAGAAGGCATGCAACATGCATGTGGTATGGCAGATGGCATGCAGCACAGACAATAATAGTGATAGTTATCATACATCCCTGAGTTGCACACAACAGCATGCATCATACCAGACGGCATGCAAATTACACAATCATTGTAGTAGTTAGCATACATCCCTGTGTTACACCATGTAGACCAGCACAGGTTAACAGTACACCTGCCTGATGTATGGCATATGACCTTGACAATCACATGTAGTATGACATGTGATCTGTTGACGTGTGCAATGACATTCATACATGTTTAACAAAATGGTGTCCTATCAAATATGCAGTGGGGTAATGGTGTCCCAATGCAGTGTTGTCTGTCCTCCCTACAGATATACTGCACATTTAGCTGATGTGCATGGCCATTGCAGGGAATCATGAGGCGTCTCTATTGCTACACAGTGTGAATTACAGACACAGTTCATAGCCATGACTGTGTTCAGATACAATACATATATACTGTGGAATGTGACCCATGTCACTGAGGTGTATACACACTAAACCATAATGTGGAAGTTGTGACACAGGTCACTGAAGGGTATACGGATGACACCCCTGCACATCTGCAACCATATTGCTGCTGCCTGGCAACTATGGCCAGACATGGTGAACACGTCGGTACACCATGTCCCACATGACATCTGTGTACCACACACACACACACACACACACACACACACACACACACACACACACACACACACACACACATACACACACATGAGGAGCAAGTATGACATTGATGTCTGACACCAGCAAGGGGAATGTACTGTATATGTAGGCTGATGTGGATACTGTACATGTGACTGCTGTCATGTTGTGACACCCTCAAGATGTTCAACACATCTTATGTCGTGGATTGATGTCACACCTACACAAGATATGCACAGGCCTGTAGGATGTCTAGTGTTCCACATCTACAATATAACCATTACACAAAGGCCATAGTTGGACCATGTGTAGCCATTGTACGACAGGGTGTACACACAAGCACATCACGTCTACTGTGTGTGTTGCTTCATGTCTCTGGCCATCCTCCATGGCCATGTGTGTACATGTGTTGGCCAAATTATTCTGACGGGCATCTATTTCACATGTCTGTGTTGTCCCATATGACATACACCCATAGATGTCATATGCTCCACTGACGACAGGGTTATGCAGACAAAGGGTGGTATGTGGGATATGTTTTCAGGTTAGTTAGGCAGTGTTGCAGCCAGGCCACTAGATGTCATGGACATGTCAAGATAGCACATCACATTGTCTGACATTCAGAGCAGGGCTATGATCCACACCAGTGAATCATGTGGGCTGGCCATACTCCAGCCAACTGTGTAGTACTGTTTGTATTCCCCACATGTGTAGTTCTGATCTGTAGTACATGTCCCTACAGTGAACAGCACCTCCACCATTTTATGCACAGCTGTCCACACATCTGGCAATGACAGTTTGTGAGGATTCATGTCGGTGAGGTGATTCACATAGTTTGCAAGTGTTGCACATGGGTAGGCATTGTGATGCATTGCAGGTCCGACCTGTATATTGTGACAGGACCATACATTATGTGTACATGTTGTAAATGGCCACATGGCAGATAGAGCTGTGCATTACGATGCCTGATAAATAATAACAGTCTCACCTACAATGGACTGCTGTCACAGCAGAATGCCAGAGGTACCTAAATAGCAGTAACACATCAGTATGAGCATTATCCACACCTGTATGATGGCTACAGGGTGCAATGTGCATGTTAACACATACACCAGTACATTAGACTATACTATGGTGTATGCACACGTGTGCATTCACAGAGTAGCATACTATAGTATGCGGCGTGTGTGTATACATGCCTTGCATATGATGTTACATTACATATTGTACAGTGATACATGCAACTATATGGAATATAGTTGTTATAGGTGCAGTACTGATTTACCAGGCAACTCCAGGCTCAGTGGCGGAGAGACACCCACCTCCACAATATCCGCTAAGGCTTGTGGATGTGGTTCTGCAGGTGTCCCCAGGTTGGCCAGTAGCTTCTCGGTACGTGTGAGTGGGGGCTGGATTGGTGGTCCACTACCTGTTGCACTTTGTTCCCTGGCGATTGCATTTGCACACTGTTTTGCCCATCTGCTGGTATGTGCAGTTGTGGCCACCCACATCATTAACCCTCCTGTGACGTTCCATCCACAGGGCATCCTGCTGCTGTGCATCCCGTGGCACATGGCTGAACAGGGTACCATAATTGTCAAGTAGGTATGGGATGAGGGCCTCATCCTCCAAATGGGTAAAAGGGGTTAGTCTTGCATGCGGCATACCTGGAAGACATAATGATGGAGACAGGTCACAGTAACTCACAGAGACATACACAGCTACAGCTGAACATACATGTGTATCACATTTATTATGTTTAAATAGTTGTATTTGCAAATCTACATGACACTGACATGTTTCTGTCACACACATGTGACACTCAATGGTGAGTGGATATTATCACCATATATGTGTGTGTGTGTCACCTGATTACATTGCTCATACTCCATGTGGATGCTGTCTTGATGTGGGCATGTCTGTTTGCCTGTACTGGTGTTCCTACCTATCAGCACATGGCTGGATGTGTCCATATTAATGCAGTCGACCTTGATGCTGTGTATATGTCACATATAAAGACTTACACTGCCTTAACAGACATGACCTGTGACCCTGCAGACTTGCTCATGTAAGATTTTACATGTATGTGTTCTGCCATATACATCTACATGGCACTGTACAGCAATTCAACATCCTGCCATGTATCACCTGTGTTGCACATATGATACACATGGGACACTGGCTAGCCAGATAGTATTTGCAGGGATGGATATCAACTATAGCATGTACAGTCAAAGTCAACTAGTAGGCTATATGCCATGGGCCATGTATGAATCTAGGATGAAAGGTTACCTGGCAGTAGCCGACAGGCAGGTCTCTGGGGCCAGGTAGTGCCACATTACTGATCCACAGGGTTAATGATACATTTACCATGTGGTCATCGCACCATGTCTGAGAGGGGAGTGATGTGCAGCTTTGACGGACAGGAATGCATAGTATGGCAGGACTATGTAAAGTATATGGGACAAGGATCTGTCCAGCATGTGGAAGGTGGATGTCCAGAAGTATGTGTTTGAGATCAGGATGTGTATGTGTAGCATGTCCAACATCACTGGGATGGACATGGATTTATTCAGGGTATGCATCATGCTACATAGTGGAGATGGGGAATGGGAAGGCTGGTGTAGGCCATCTGCAAATGGCCAATACCCCTGAAAGGAAATATGTGATCTGATATGGGTCACTTGAGTGTTGAGTGTTGTGTATGGCTGGACAATGATCACTATATTCATGGATGGCACCCTGTCATTATTAGGGTTGCCACATATGACTACCTGACAGGTGTGGTGACATAGCTATCACAGGAAAGACAACTGCCCAGCTGCATCCCTTACACACAAGTGTCCATTATGTTGACTGCTGCCTAGGTGGTAGTTCATGGGTACAGGGTTATTAACATAGGGGTGACAATGCAATATGTAGCTGTCAGATTGTGGCCATATGTCACACACACCTCACCCACAAAGCCCCTTCTGTATGTTGTCCACAACACTCTTGAGTTGGCTCTTGCTCCTAGGTCATAGTCATTCGCACACTTCAATAGGCAGATGCCTTTGGTTTGTCTGTGAGGTATGGACTACAATGAGGAGGAATACAATTAATTAACCCTGTCTTACTGTAGCTGCCACTGGTTTGATGAGCATGTATTATTCAGACACCTTCTGTAGTGTTGGTTTTGCCAGCAGTCCCGTTGCAAAACACTCCTGTGACATAGGAATGTACATCTAGTATACCGAGTGTAGGTGGAACACAGTATTGGTGATGATGTCTTATGACCTGGCAAGGTTATGATATGCAGTGTGAAATAAACCTTACTGTCATCTACATCTGTACTGCTGACATCAGTTATTTGATCAAGGTTCATGGCCTTTCAGACCAGACTCAGCAGGGTAGTACTGCAGTCCTTTCCATTATCAGTGGTGTCCCCCCCTTTGTGGGTTGTGATATCTGTTGGTGCACACCATTCAGTGTGTACACAGCCTGACATGGAGCTATGTTTTACATGATGTGTATGTGGAGAGCATCTTGTTTTGCCATATGTGTATGATACAACCTGTGATGTGGACAGGTCCTATACAGCCTGAGTGCAGCTTGTACCTGCATAGTTGTGGGTACAGGGGCCCTATGGTGTACATGGATATATGATTTTGTACTTGTTTGGGGGGGACAGTGTGTTTATGTTATCCAAGACCCTATCTGGATTGCTTATTCATGCTCAGCACTTGTTCAGAACTTGTAAGCACTATGAAAGCTACTAATTACTATAGCACTCAATCTTCCTCATTACCTAGAGGTAACCAGGTTTTGTACATACATTTCTCACTTGCTTAGAGTAAAATAGCTCTTGTACTCACTTTCCTCACTTATCTAGGGGAAATTAGTTTTACATTCAGGCATGTCCAAGAGTCAACTGCCAGTGTACACATTGCCTCATGTACACAGACAACCCTCTCCACCTACCACCCAACACTACAACCTGTGAGAGATGCACTTATTTAGCCAAACTGGAGGTAAAGCTCTCTCCAACCAAGCCTGACCCTGACAGTCATATGGAGAAGGAAAACATTCGTACCACACCACACTCATCACATAGTGTCACTGAATCTACCCCACCATTAACTGAGAAAACTACTCATGTACCAACTCAATAGCTCAACACTTTCTGGAATTCATAAACACCAATGCCCTGGATCAACATATCCACACACCCACCAGGGGCAACAATATCCTAGACCTAGGCATTACCAACATGAGTGACCAGTGTTCCACACCTGAAGTCTACTCCTCGTTGGTCCGATCCAACCATGAGCTGAACATCGTTGATATCCACATCCCACCCCCACCCCCCATTAAGGGAACCACAGTATAATATGTCTACAAAGCCAACTTCATGCTTCTTAAGACAGATGTGGTGAACGTCATGACACCCATGCAGATGGACAATACTGTTACAACTGCTGAATCCTACACAAATGCACTCTATAAGCACTTACACGAGTGCATGGATTGGGCTATGCCAAACAGAACCAAGAAGCTATAGTCCTAATTAAGAAAACCAATCTGGTGGTCCCCTGCCATAAACAAACTGTACTACAGGAGGAAGACACTATTGCAAAAGAGAGTACAATCCCATGTGTGGAGGAGCTCCTTGGTCAGCCTCAGTAAGAAGGTGAGATCCCTTATAAGATCCTTCAAAGCTAGCTATGAAAACAAAACCGCCACTAATTCCAACAACAACCACAAAGTATTCTATAGCTATGTCAAATATCTTGATGTCAACACCCAGATCTGCTCTGAGATACAGCACAACGGCACGAACATTACAGAACCAACTGATATTGCCAACATCCTGGCAGATAGGTTCAGTGCTACCTTCCCCCCCTCCCTCTCAAAGCTGCACACTCTAAAGCCAATATCACAGCATCCATGGGACCAGACAACATCCCAGGCTGCGTTTTACATGAAGTTCAGAACGTACTGGCTCCCCACCTACGTACCATGTTCAATAATAGCCTCGCATCGGGATTAGTGCCTATTGAAGCGTGCACAGCAACAGTTATCCCACTCCATAAAGGTGGCGCCACAATGGACCACGGGACCTATTGCCCTATAGGCCTGACTAGCCTGGTCTGCAAGGCTATGGAGCACATCATGGATCTCAGTCACAGAGACATTGGGTATCTCCAAACCTTTGACCCTCCCAGTTTGGCTTTGTTAAGGGCAGACCATGCCTCCTAAACCTGGTGGACTCCTTAGAGACAGTTACCAAGGCATTAGATGAGGGTAAGGAGGTCCACACAGCCCACCTAGATCTCTCAAAGGCTTCCAACACCATTCCTCATTCTAGTATTATCAACATACCCATCCGCCTGAACATTAACCCCTACGTCATGTGATGGTTTGCAAAGTGGATCACGGACAGAACCCACTCAGTGGGAGTTACATACCCTAGGTCCCACTGTATACCAGTTACAAGTTTTGTCCCCCAGGGCTCAGTCCTAGGACCCCTCATGTTCGGTATATAATTCTCTGATGTACAGGCAAGCACAGGAGGGATTTGCAGACGACTGCAAACTAGGGGACATAATTGTTTCCCCAGCTGTTATAGACACCCTCTGGAAGAGTCACACTGAGACGGATACCTGGTGTCAATATCATGGCCTCAAGCTGAATGCCAAAAAGTGCATAGTCATCTCCTTTGGATATAACTAATTACCCGTGGACTACCACATAGGTGCTAGTCCCCTACATACAGAAAAGGTAATAAGGGATCTAGGAACCCCAGTAGATAGCAATCTCTCCTTCGATACCCATAATGACAAAGTGGTTAGAATATTCTTCTACATGGACCCCATAATCTCTAATGGGTTTGCATCCAGATCAAAGGAGGCCATTGTGCCTCTCTACTCATGACTTATTAGACCCATTAAAGGATACAACACCCCATTTGGGATATACTTTACAAGACAACTGCAACAGCTTGGAAGACCACAACAGTACCACACCAAGATGATTACTGACCTCAAACAGATGACCTATGCAGCCCAAACTAAGAAACTCCAGCTGTACTCGGTTGCATACCGCATACTCACAGGTGATCTCTGCTTGACATACAAGGCCCATGTCCAACCCAGTATTGCTGGATATGCTCCACCTAAACAGAGGCCCCTGAGAGCCACATGCTCTAGGGATATACACCTAACTACAATGATGACTAAGACATGCTGGGCGGATAGATTCCTGACCCGGACACTCCCTATGCTTTGGAACATTATTCCAATGGACATCAGGCAGGGCCCCTCACTAGCACTCTTCAAGGGAAACCTTGACGTGTGGATGGGAGACAGACATGTACCCTGGGGATCACTGCAGTGGCTCTGCTGGACAGAGGCACAGGGAACTAATGGCTCTGCCATTTAGAGGCACAGGGAACTAACCTATGGGGGTGGCAAAAGCCAACACACTCTAGCTAGGCTTATAAATACCCTTGGTAAGACAGCCTAGTACCTACCTACCTTTGTACTTATTACATGTCTTACGTGCATGGATAGTTAACTAGCTCTTCCATTTTACTTTGCTATCATGCTGATAAACTGTCGGGTGAATACAAATCATATGTATCCTGTTATTGTGTATTGTAAATGCCAATAGACATAACTAATGTTTGCCTAACATAACAGTAATGCTATGTAACTTGTAATACATATCTGCCTACAATACTGTACATTACACAGTTATTGGCACAATATCCCACAATGCAAATCATAATTGCACAGTGGGCCAATCTTCAACATGTTATTCTCAGTAATACACCCATACATATGGCTACTGTTACAATATATCAACATATACTATCCCCTGTTATAGCACATACTTGCTGGACCAGCCCTGCCACTGACAGTGGCTGGTAAGGAATATTTGTGTTCAAAGCCCTTATATAGCATCCCTTGTGGTGTATGCGGTGTTTGCCTTGTGACCTACATCAGTACACACATAAATACTACAAGCATTACTATGCTCGACAATACATCACTACAAGATAACTGTTTCCACTATATGGATTGCGTGCACTTTAAATATTACAGAACAGGTACTAAATACACAGACATACTGAGTGTTCTACATACCTTATTAGTAACCTAAGGTGTTGTTGACTGTTAATTCAATCCTTTTCAGTTTGTGTTTCAATCTTCTTTGTAACGTTCTGCTGGTATATACAGATGGTTTGAATGTGTGATAAACCATCCTTTTCTAGTTAAATATCGGTAACATATGGTATCCTGACCACCAACTGGTGTTCAAAAGTAGTTAACTAGATGCACATCAGCTGTGCAGCTACTTCATTAGCCGATATCATGGCAACAGTGTGTATAACTGAGTACTCCTTTTGGGCATTGTCCGTTTGCCTTATTTTCGAGGAAGAAGGACTGGATGTGTTGTTAGTAATGTATTTCAACAGCTATATGGAGACAGACAGAGATATATTACCTTCATGACTCCCGTGGATTGTGTGTAATGGCTAGATGATTTTGTTCTACATGTGAGTACAGCTGTTATATTTCAGAACATTGCTACTTATGCAGGGTTTGTTTGTACCTGATACTTCTGCAGATGTTTAAGTCTGGCAAGGATGTTTGGGCAGCTCAAGGCTGTATGGCTATGTATGAACTGTTATGTGGTTTACAGTGTGCTCACCAGACATCCTTGATTTGGTGTACATGTGTATCATACCGTGCTGTTACTCAGTAATTGGTAACACATCCCGGTGTACACACAACCCTCTGAAACGGGATTAGTGCAAACAAACCCCGTAACATCAGCAGCTGTTCCATTGCATAACAGCAACTATTTCACACAGGGCCAATTTAGTGTGTCTCTGACGAGGAATGTTAAGGCTTCTGCAAATGTTGTACAGTGAGTGAATGATTTGTGATGTTATTATAGTTTGTAGTGTAATTTGTTTGGGTGTGGGGGTGATGTTGGTGGGTGTGCATAGCAGATGCAGGTGTGTAGGAACTGCTTTTAAACATAATCGATATGTGCATGAGGGTTCCTTCCCTATTTGAACACCTATCCTTTAGTGGACTAATACTATGGTATTTGCAGGCTGATTCATTAAGGCACTGTTAAGTGGTTCCTGTATAGCATGCAGGTGATGTTAGTCCTTGAATCCTTTCGGCAATACATCAGAATGTAATAAGTGTTGCTAAATGAAAGCTGTGTATTTCTGTCATAGGTATTTGCAGTCATTGTAGTTGTGATGGTGACTGACCCTCTTTGGCTAGGGTTGCCACCTTTTCATATGGCCATAGTGGGACATTTTCGGGACACACATCAGATTTTACAGGCCGACACAAACCCACAGTCAGTACAAGGGATAGAACTTTCCTTTCTTGCCTAAATATAAGTTTATTCTTGTAGCAGTTTAGTTGCTTATCCTGTTTCTTGTAACATGTAGATATTTTAGATACAGAAAGAACTATTGTATTCAACTATTACATTACATATGGGACATAATTATGTCCTACAATCCCAGGACATTTGCCACGTTTAATATATTTGGTTAGGACACAACCGCCAAAAGAGGGACTGTCCCTCGCAAAGTGGGACAGGTGGTAACACTATCATTGGCTCATGTCCATAGCACATATTTGTAATAGTGTATAGGCATATAGTCTCCATATCCTTTGTTCATAATGGTTGGTCGTGGCGGAATGTGTGAATGCTATGGTCCATCTTATACTCATATATGAACACTTCAACCGCTGTATACGGGATACCTATGGAATCCCGAAACCACACAGTTCCGGCGCCCACAGTACCGGGCCCAGACTCCCATACCCCACATTACCGACAGTAACTCGCGAAAGTAACTCGAACATGGAACACACACACGCACACACAGACACACTGCTACACACCACATCCAAACAAACCATCCTATACTACGTATGAGCAGGTGGGCAAGCCCTACTACACCCCCCATGTAGGAGTCTGCACCCCTCACCCCCCTACTTTAATATTCTACCTCCTAGATTGCGCAAACAAACGCATAAAGCTAACCCACACCCACACATTACAGTCCCCCAAGAATACACACCACACTCAGAACACACACTTACACACACTACAGCCCTCAGAAACACACTTACACACAGTAACTTACCTAAACCGCAACACCAGAAGCACTGACTAACTGTCCCTTAACATCATGATTTTAAACCTCACGCATCTGGTGTTTCGGTACTGTGTTCATTCAGACCTTAAGCCTCGGGATTATGAGCGTCGGTATGTCAAGTAGTCGGTATGTGGTAGGTATTCCATTTATATGTACCTCCATGGTTATGTAGATGTTGTTAATCTATCTATATATCTACATATATATGTATATCCCCATATATCGACATATATCTCTCTCTCTCCCTCTCCCTCTCTGTCTCTCTCTCTATATGATGATGTATATGTATATATATATATATATATATATATATATATATATATATATATATATATATATATATATATATATATATATATATATACATATACATATATATATATATATATATATATATATATAATATATATATATATATATATATCTTATATATATATATATATATATATATATATAACATACACCCTTCATTGGGTACATGCCGGTTTGTCCTATTTCCACACATTCCTACCTTTTGTGATTTATCCTGTCAGTATACACAACTGCCATTGGTACATCTCAGGTAGCTTAGTGGTATGTTATTGTGAAGATTGTGTACATGATTGTGTGTTCTAATCCTGGCAGTGGTATTTTACCTCTCAGAGCAGGCACTGGTAGTGCAAGGGTGATTAATGCACATTTCAGCAGTTGTGTGTTCCACGTGTTTATTATTCTGTAGAATACTACCTATATATGCAAGCTGTGTTTAAGGTATACTACGTAACATGTAAACATCTGAGAAGATTCCTGTCAGGGATACTCCCCGTTATTTGGAACTACATCCCTGATTACATTATACAAAACCCCTCACTAACACTCCAGGGAATCCATGAAGAGTGGGTGGGGAACAGTGGATACACCCCAGGAATCCCGCAATTGGCTCTGCTCCACAGAGGGACAGTTAGTTAATTGATGGGGTGGCGACAGCAGACACTTTTTGCCTATGCTTATGATTGGCCTTGGGCAGTTGGGCATGTACCTACCTATCTATCTATGAACCTCTACATACAGTATGGGCACATGCTGATAGCTTAATTTACTGTTCAGGTATTGACTTACCTTGTGCCAGTGGCAGTTGTATTAACAATAGTTGAGGGCTACCTATGTAGGATGCACACAGTAGACCACCTATACATGCCAATTTACAGGTGGTCGTGAATGTGTGCCATCCATGTTTGCTGTGTGTGCAGGTGGAGAAGGGTGTCAGTCCATGAGTGCCTACACTGTCAGTGTGTGTGCTATATGTTCCCTCTTTGCCAAGGCATGGGCATACTGGGCACACCTCCATCTGCCTACTGGGGCTAGAACAGGGTGTTCGTGGTCTGAGTCCCTCTGTGCCTGTGGGTCCGTTGGCAATGGTGGTGGCTGTGAGGGCCTTCACCATTCTGTCCCTGCTGCAGCTGTTTACGCAGGATCATTTTGTGTAGCATGGCACATACTATAAAGATGTGGGCACACGTGCCTGGAGTGTACTGCAAGGCTCCACCAGATATGTCCAAGCAATGGAACCATGATTTCAGCATCCCAGACATGCACTCTATGATGATTCTAGTTTCTGTGTGTGCCTCATTATGGCATTCATGCGTGGCTGTGTGTGCATTTCTGATGGGAGTCATCATCCACGGTTCCAGTGCATAGCCAGCATCCCCCACCAGGTGGCCATATGGGATGTCCTCCCTGGCAAATACCTGATACAGCTGTGAGGCATGCCAGATGTGGGAGTCGTGATAGCTTTCAGGGCTACCAGCACACACATCCATGATAATGCCCTGGGCATTGCACACGACCTGGCAGTTGATGGAGGGGTATCCCTTGCAGTTTATGTAGCACCTACCCTGTTCACCGGGTGGTGACTTGATGTGTATGTGCATGCAGTCTATTGCACCCACTACCTCCGGGTAGTCTGCCACATGGTGGAAAAGACGCATATTGCTGGCCAACACCTCCTGCGTTCGGGGGAAGTATATGTGCTCACTGGCATGTGTTAACATGGCATCTAGGAACTGGTGGAGTACCCTGGATGCTGATGCCTGTGAGATCCCCATGATATCCCCATTTGGCCTTTGGAAGGTACCTGTGGCTAGTATTCTCAAGCTTACACATACCTTCATGTCCACTGGGATGGGTTCCCCTCTTACTTCTGGCTCTGAGGTGTGGCCAGCACAGCTCAACAAGTTGCTGTATGATGTCCCTGTCCACCCTGTAATGCTCTACTATCTCTTGATCATGTAGCCCCTGGTAGGTTACCCTGGGTCTGAACACTCTTCTCCTCCTGCGGTGCCTGAGATGGTTTTCAGCATCATCCACCACACCACCGTCAGTCTCCAACACATGCTGAGGAATCAAAGCTATAGCGGCCCCTAACATGTACATATTAAAAGTTTCCCGTCTGTATACACCAATGGTGCAGAGTGTCTGGGAATACACAAGTGTGTGTGTGGGGTTTTCACAACTTATACTATTGTGTAATGGATGATGTTGGTGTAATTGGGTGTGTTTGTGCAATTCCAGCTGCGGTGTAACTTAATTATTGGTTTTACAGCAGGTACTGCTATTTTGGGGCCTTTGGTGTTGACTTATGCTTGGCTGCCATGATTCATCTATTGCCCTTTACTTCAATTTTCAACCCAATCCCCCTCCCATTGTCAAGCCTGCATCCAGCTGCCGGCTTTCTTGTTTTGTACTTTCACAACCTGGAATTGTGCTGGGAAATATGTTATGTAGCTGATCTACTGCAAGTTTGCTTTGCTCCGCTGTGACAATTCTCTTTTCTTTGCTGTACGGCACCTCCCCTTTCCTGTTCTGCAGGTAGCTGCTAGCAGCCTTGTTAGCTGTTGTCAATGGCCCACTGTGAGTTCCTAGGTGTTAATTACTCATTTGTATTCCAGTTACCATGGTGCAGCATTTCCTTATTGTCTTCCCATATCCTTCCTGTTTCAGCTGTGGTGCGCACCACGCACAGCCGTTTACCAGGTTTCAAGCACATTTTCATCCATGTTCACATGCACTTTCGGTTACCTTGTGTGCTCTCAGCTAAGCAAAGCTATGGCTACTTCCACACCCATATCTTGCGGCTTTGCTTAACAACAGGCAACCCGGATTAGCAATGATCCAATGTGCTTACAACTACGGTGACGCACCCCTCTCTTGATGTCATGTTTACCTCCAGGCCACTCCTCGGTGTTGTACTGCTACGCTATGTGGTATATCCTTACACCGGTGGGGCGTTTGCGATTCAGTATTACTTGACTCATTTGCATGGCATTGACTACTAATTCCTAGTTACCATGCAGAACACTGTCACAGACCCTTAGCAACGCTTGCGCCATGGTTGTGGTCTAGCAATCATGCCAATGACTATTATGGGGAACTCATGAAATGTGTTACATTGCAGTTTTATGACATCTAAATATATTTTCCTTGTGATCCCGTTTGCACACAGATGCACTGCAGTTTTACTTTGCATTAGTGTGGCCATGACATTAAATGTTATTTTTTATGTGTTGTGCATGTTTTTTTATGCCACTGGCTATTTATTCAACCATTGGCATATATTAACATTATAATACGTAAGTTTGGTCTGCTTTCATGGCTCTGATTTTATGTTTGAAAAAATGTAAACTGTTTTTTTGGTTTACATTTCTTCATGCTTATGCTACGCCTGCACCACTTCATGAATCGCTATATACCTTCATTTGCATGCTACACTGCTGCGCATGGGGTAATTAGCATACATACGCTGGGAACTGCGCAGCTCTGGCGTACGCTGGTAGTGCACATGGAAACAGCTTGTACCTGAATCTCTCGGCGGCCATATTTGGCGCTAGATCGTCGACGCTACTCCGGTGCCTGGCACAAGCTTCATGAATCCCGGGGAGTATCTGTCTATTTGCTGTTCATCCTTTGTTTTTTACCCTCACCATGGGCCTTTTCCTCCAGCTCTCTACAATTCCAGTCTTTTTCCACTATACCTGCACATCCTTTTCTTTCAGCAATCTTTCACTGGAACCTGTTAATGCTGCTGCATAGGT
>NC_056729.1:624690875-624713445 GCF_019279795.1 Protopterus annectens | reverse complement strand
TCTTGAAATATCCCCCATACACTAAAACCCACAATCACGAATACTACAATCATGATCATTCTCACACTCGCAAAAGCCTGGCAATAATCACACACACAGAGACCTACATAACTAAAGAAACATAACAACACCCCCAAACCTACCTATATAAGCACGGGGGCAAGCCCCCCCTCCACACTCCACTACTTAAATATTCTATCTCCGAGGTCGCACTAAACACACAAAAAATACCACCGCAGACACACTAAAATCCCTTCCCATTATCCTCAAACACACAACCCTTACCTAAAACCCCTGATAAATCCACAAACTGCACCACATGTCACCACAATAGCGGCGGATTCGACATTTGCGAATTTGACAGTGTAGTTTTGCTTAACTGCACTTTCCACTATTCGGTCTCGATGTTCTGAATTTCAACTTTTCAGTACATTGAGATTGTCTAGTGTATCTATATATAAATAAATAAATATATATAAATATATATATATATATATATATACATATATATATATATATAGTGTATCTATATATAAATAAATAAATAAATAAATATATATACATATATATATATATATATATGTGTGTATATAAAATGTGTGTGTGTGTGTGTGTATATGTATATATATATATATATATATATATATATATATATAAATATGTGCATAAATATGTGTATAAATATGTGTATATATACAGATACAAATATTGTCACCTACAATATTTCTCCTGGTAAGTATCAAATCAACTAATAATCCTAATAATCTTATGAATGCAAAAAACTGCCACTGCAATTTTATGGTGAGTTTCAGTCTTCCAAGCTTGTTTCATATATTACTGCAGTGTTTGCATCAGTTTATAGGAGTTTGAGAAATGGCTATTTGGCTGGTAGGCAGCATCTCATTGCAGTAGCATAAGTTGATTCTCCATAAAAGGGCTTTACTGTTTTTTTTTTTTTTTTTTCTCAGCACCCCGCATTGTTTAATTGTGCTTTCAGTGTTTGCAAAAGTAGTGAAACAGTAAAATCAAGACAGGTGGTATATATTTGCATTCATCTTTGTATGGCAGTAAGCTTGCTGCATTAACATAGCTCAGTGCTGTTCATCTGTAATTGATCATTTCTCTTTTGAGAGCAGAATATTTTACTATTCACTGAGTTGTGTATTTATTTATTAGTGATTATCTGAGTGAAAATGATAGGCAAACTTCTTGTTTGCTTTCTAAATACGAGAGTGAATCCTACGCCATAGACTCTTCCCTAATTAAAACTGTCCACCTGAAAACCGACCTGAAAATTCAGTAATGCTAATATATCCCTTAAAGCACTTCATACACACACGTGTTACTGATAGTCATGTTTCCACTCTACACTATCCTCCACTTCTGCTTCCCTACCCCATTTCTCCAAGAAAGGGGATAACTGAAAAAATGCCACCTTAGACCAGAGGGCATTGAGTTTACTGATCAGCTTCCGTCATAAGGAATGTTTTTTTTTTTTTTGCCTTTGGCAGCTCTAACTGCAGCATTGCAGGTTGCTTATCTATTCACACGGTGACTTACTGGTGCTGTCTGCCACGCAGCTGTTCAATATTCACAGCTGCTGTCTTCTTCATTAACAGCTGCACTTTAGCATCAGACACTGGTTGGAACTTGGCAATGGCCAGCCGGGGGTGTGGGCACCAGTAAGTGATCACCTCTTTCTTTAATAAACATCATGGAAACACATCTGTTGCAAAGCAGGAGATCCCGCATGCGTTTCAGGCCAGTTACAAGTGTCTGCAAAGGTTCATCAGCTGAAACACACGCACAAGACACACACCAAAATAAACTATACTGAAATGGCCAACGAGCAGGTAACAACAGTTAATAAGTATGCCACAGAGTTATATACAAGCTTAACTTTATTGTCATTCAACTGCTTGCACAGCTGAACGAAATTTCATTCCTCCAAGCTCAAACATTTAACCGCAAAAAAAAAAAAAAAATTTCACTTACAGTAAAAACAATAAAAAACAGCAGTATGAGCCAACTATAGGTGCCAAAAATACAACTGCTACAACTAATGTACCAACTACATCAAGTTCCAGTCCAACCGCAGACACAAAACATCAGCTGCCGCTTAATCTCATTCCGCTTAGCCCAGAAACTATTCTCCAGTCCAGCTAGGAACCACAAGGTACTCCATCTGCACATCAAAACCAACAAACCATACACAGATCCATTGATGAAACTTCCACAGCCAACCACACAGCTCCAAAAACCGACCATATCGACATCTCACCTCTGAATTTCCCTAGCAAGACATAATCCCATTTTGATTTTGAATTTCACGCCCGCAAACACCGCGTTCGCAACTGCAGCCAACGCACCAACTTGCAATGCAGGCCCAGCTTCAAGTTTCAAAGGTAAGAAAAAAACAGAAAAACTACATTGTGATGCCACAGACATCACAACGAAGCCGTTGACACCAGACACACACACAGCCAGACGAACAGCCTCACAACTTGACTACACAGATAAGTGCATGAAAAGAACCTAAGTGCACAACTGGAGAGGCCACTGCCATCTCAGTGCCACCATCCTTTCTTTTTGAATGCAACTCAGCAGCAGCAGATGAAACTTGCAGTTCAACTCACTTGCCCAGTAGATAAAATAGAGATAAAACGAGTAGGTAAACTGAAATGGTTAATACCACCGACCTATTGCAACCTACACAACAGATAAAATAGAAATAAACTGAAACGTCCGGGGCCTAAATGCACAATAATGAATGGATAAACTGAAACGGCCTGAAATTGAATGCGCAACAACAAATGGACTTAAAATAAATTAATTGCACAGTGAAAGCTTACAGGCCTGTTACATGACAGTTTTCTTACCTGGAGCCTGGGGCATGATATGGGCGCTGGGCAGACTCTGCAAAACTTGTGCAAATCTGCCTCCATTGCTGTTCAAATTCCCTATTTCCCTCCAGTCCAACAGGCAATGACTGATGTCATCATGCACACCCCTGTAGGCTGGTGATGGGTGATGATATCAGCCATAAATTTAAAGTGGTAAACTGGTAACAAAAAAAAGGGGGGAGTCAGAAATTAAGTGGGCCACTCTGCATTTCATGGCACACCAATATATTGCCCTCAAAACTGGTAAATACCGAGGAATTTGGTACGGTTGAGCGGTATGATTCAGGCATACTAGGCACTGTTGGCTATTTTCACTGATGACTGGGTTAACAACTTGTATTAAACAGTGTTGCAGTTAGCAAGTGAAAGCTGTGTGAAAACTAACAGGACTGTATACTGAATCCCTTTAACAAATCCTAGCCTTTCCCTTCTGCTCTTAAAGTTAGATAAACGGAATTGCCATGATATTTTTAGCAATGGGTGATGAAAATTGAATGTCACTAGGAGTTGTTAGTGTCTGTGTTAAACTGTGCAAATATTATTTTCTGTGTATAGCCTCTAAATTTATAGGATTGACACACCATCATTGGCTTGCATGTAATACATTTTTTATTTGTACAGAATTAACATTTCCATTGTGGTGCTGTGCTGTGTATGAATACGATTAATATTAGTGAGCACTTTGCAAAGTCTTGGCATTTACTTGAAAATGTGGCATACCAACTTTATATACACAATTTTCATTGTCTAAATTCAGTTTTATAGTATGTTCATTTCTTTCTAGCTCAACCCACTGCAGAGGAACAAAAACAAACCACAAAACGTATTACCAGTTCAAAGGCTATACCCCGGCAGAAGGTGCTTGAGGTTGCAGTTCCTGTTGTAGAGCATGAGCAAGGTACAATGCTGAAGTCTGTAACACCAGTGAAGGATAAGATGGAGTATCAAAACACTGTAGAGGGACCAGAAGAACCATGCAGTCAGAAGCAAAAAACTGAAGATAATGGACATACATTGTATGGATTTTCAGCTTCTGATTCACCTAACAGTGGTATTGACAAAGCTAATGTCAGTGAAAAAGCTGACAAAAGTCTAAAACTTGCTGAGCTTGATGAGCCCTCTTTGGTAGATAAAAGTAATAGTGCTAATCAGTGTTCAGCATCTGACCAAAGTTGTCTTGTGGCACACCTACAATCAGATGTTTTCTGCCATCCTACCAGTGAAGGACAACAAACTGCACTCAGCAGCTTTGTATCACATGATACCTTGCAGGAGGGATTACAAGAGGAGATACAACATTTGAAATTACAGCTTCAGGCTCTGGAGAGTGCTACCACTTCTCATACTGTGTTACAGGAGACATTAGCCACAGGTTTTTCTAACCTGCAACAAACTATATCCACAAGTGTAGCTTCCTTGCAACAAACTGTTTCCTCAGGCCTTGCAGATATAACTGAAGCTTTGTTCCAGAATGTAGCGACTGTGAAGGACATGACAGAAGTCTGTCTTAATTTGCGACCCAGTTCTAGGGGGATGCAAACATCTCGAAGTGGACTGGCACTTTCCAGACGCACAGGCTCAAGTTTTTCGCCAGACAAACTTCCGCGGGACCGAAACAGCAGCACAAAAACCTCTCCTGTGACAACAGAGGCTGCTGGAAAGACATCCTCCATGTCAGAGTGGATGCCCCGACTACGCCGCACTGCTGCTCGTAACGCATCTAATTCCTGTAGTGGCCAGGTAGCAGGAAGACAGCAGCAGGACATTGTTTAAAGTGAAATATGGAATGAAATGTTGAACCATTTTGTTTTCATGTTATTTAGATTTGAGTTTATTTATTTCTAGCAAAGATGCTTGAAGTTAAGGACAATTGCCGTAATGTTTTTCTGGTTATTATATGCTGATATTGTCAAGCTTTTTTGTTGGGAGTTGAAGGGTTCTCTGATTTTTGCACCAGTGTTGCATGATTGAGTGACACTTTTCCTTTAAAGTGACTGTGTTTTGATTCCTGCCCTTTGATGTGCATGGCGCCTTCATGTATACCATCATTGCTTTGGTTGTGTAAGAATCTTCAGTGATCATTTTGAGGGCGGTCTGCTTCATTACAGTGTTTATGAAGTATTCCATCAGTAGCAGGAACACAAACAAATGCAATAATCAAGCACATTTGTGCTGTTGACACCCTAGCATATCTCTCGTCTCTTGTCTGTAGCAACATTTCTTGTTCTCACTGTTGCATATAGTATGTCCTTCTGTTACAGTATTCCTGACTTAAGGGAGTTGTCTGCCATGGCAACGACTGTCAGCCAGTGTACCAAATTCTTTTACTACCTAAGGTGTCTGGTACATCTGACATTGGCTTACAGCAGACGTCGACCATAAGAGACGTACATATGCAGCACCCTCAGAACTTCTTTGCCACCAGTCGGATCACCAGTCCCTGATGTCGTTCTGCTGTCGGAATCACTATTCTTGAGATCAAGTGCCCTGTTGGGGAAACCTTTGTTTTTTGCTACCTTTTTTTTATCTTTGAGGTTCATGTCAGTCAAAAAGGGGAAGTGTGACTTTGGATGACAAGATTCCTCATAAAGACAGTCATACTCTGTGCCTTTTTTGCCTCTGTCCTCAGAACGATCACAAATCCTGTGCTATTTGCCAGTCCTTTGTCCCAAAATCTCTCAAGACTGTTATCCTCCCTTGCGATATACCTTGAAAATCAACGTCTCAGTCTTCTTGCAAAAAGCGCGATGGGCACTCCTCTGGATCCGACTACCGAGCCTATAAAATGGAAAGCCAAAAACCATAAGCCCGAATCCAAACCTGCGCCTCCCGAATCAGATGCATCTCCCAAAGCACATGAGAGCTTGGAGACGCTTACCAAGCGATATCTGAATACACAGATTGAGCTCGCTTCACAGGCGGTCTTGGCCCCAGATGTTTGCATGTCACGAGAGGCTTCTCAAACATCAGTCTCCGTCCAGGGGGAACCGAGGCTTATAGTGTTGGAGGGCCATTGGGTGATTACCCAGATTGTCATTAGAGAGGATGTCTAATCGAATATTGTAGAGTGCAGGCCTACGTCTGGCCCCCCATTCTTTGCACTGCATAAATACGTCTGCAAAGAAGAAACAAAAAAAAAAAAAAAACAAACATGTTTCTCCTTCTCCTGATCCACTGAAGGAGTGGTTGAACTTTTCTCAAGGCTTTTTCAAGTCCTTTATGGCCATTAGGCCTCCATCAGGTCATGCTGCTTCCCCTATGCCCACGCCTTCTTATCCCTAGGAAGAGACCTAAGGCCCCATCTTATCTGTGATGAAGACTCCTCTTCTGAGTAGGATGAGGAATTGGACTATTCCTCCCAAATTCCTTCCCCTTTAAATTATGCTTCCCCCAAAGAACTCCAATGGGACAGAGTCCCCCATCGAGCAGATTTCTTTCTGGGAGACTATCTCCAAAGGGCAGGACACTTCAAGTGGGACTCCACAGAGTTGTCAGAGGTCCAGAAGTGCTATTATGACCTCCTCCAAGTTCAGACCCCCAGTCCTTCAGTCATCCCTCCTGTAATCCCTGCATTTCTGGATGTGTCCACCCACCCAGGCTCACAGCTCCCTGCTCCTAAAAAACTGATGGGTACTACAGAGTACCCAAGCACTGCCAGTTCCTTTTTAAGGCACATGCTGCAGATCCTACAGTTATCTCTGTTGCCTCTGATAAGGCATCCAAGTCCGTTCCTTCCTCTTCTTTGCTGCCCTCAGACAGTTGGAAAGGTTGGGAAAGAAAATCTATATTTCTGCCACCCTGGTCTTCAGAGCTTTAAATTATCACACATACATGACCAGGTACAACTTGGAACTCCTTTCCCAGGTCTCTAAATTGGTATCAGATATGCCAGGCTCTGCATATAAGGCCCTGGCATCCTCTGTCCTTGCCACCTCATCTCAAGTAGCCAGACATTCTATCAAGTGCACCTATGATGCAGTAGAAGCCTCCTCCTAGGAATGCCACTTCCTCTTCTGTCCTTTGAAGATTTGCCTGGCTAAGGCTTCAACCTCTACATAAAGATATCAAGGCAAAACAGACGTATGCTCCCCTGGATTATAATGCCCTGTTTGGGAAACCTTCTGCAGAGCTCTTCAAATCTCTGCAGGAAAAAAAATCAAATATCTTAAGGATCTAAAACACATTTTGGTATCCCCTGTGCCTAAATTTCACACGAATTATCCTGCAAAACAAACTTTGGTATGCAGGCAATCCAGAGCACCTCAATCTAGACCCCCAAAAGATGGCTAAGAAGACCCACCAATTCCAATGCTTCTACCCATCATATAACCAAACGGCCCTTTCTTGATCAAACTGGCTCATCTTCGTGACTCTGGCAACAACTTAATTCCCCTGTCCCAGCCTTCCTGGGAACTCATTATTCAGGACTCTTGGGTGTTAAGTATCATAAAAATGGTTTGGCACAAATTGCCTGCCATCAGGGGAATTTCCCTACCACCAAAGGATCGGCTCCCCCTTTTCCTGCCAGGTCATCTAGAACTCCTACAGCAAGGCACCATAGAACCTGTTCCCCTTGGGGAAGAGGGTAGGGACTTTTACTCTCATCTTTTCCTAGTTCCCAGGAAGGAAGGACGCTTGAGACCAATCCTAGATCTCTCCTACCACTACAGTTTCCTCATAATCTCCTCTTTCAAAATGTTAACTCTACAATCACTGTTTTCTCTTGTCCTTCCTCAGGCATTTCCTGCTTCAATAGATATGAAGGATGCTTACCTCCATATCCCAGTTCACCACAGATCCTGGAGATTCCTATGATTTTCTGTGGGATCCTCACACTGTCATTTCTCAGCTTTGCCTTTTGGACTCTCTACAGCTCCAATAGTCTTCACATAAAATGTCTAGTTCAGGTAGTAGCCTTTTGCATACCTGGATGACCTCTTAATCCAAGCCACTTCTCAAACAGAATTGAATAAATCCTTCCAAATGGCAACTGCCATTCTTCAAAACCTGGGATTTGCCATCATCTTCCAAGAAATCATCACTGGACCCAGCCCAAGATCTCATATTTCTGGGCTGCAGATTACAAACCCTGAGCATAATAGTCTCTCTTCACCTTCCAAAGCTCAGGAGATCTCACTAATCTTTGCAGAGACACTCCAACTAAATCAGATTTCTGCCAGACATTTCCTCAGGATCTTGGGCCTAATGGCTTCCACCATCCCAATGCTTCCTCTGGCAAGGCTTCACATGAGGAAACTTCAGTGATTCCTCAAATCAGTGTGGTCTCAGCATGCTCATCATCTAGAACATCTGGTTCCGCTCCTCCCATGTCTAAAGCAGGAGCTCCAGTGGTGGATCTCAGAACTATCTGTAAACCCAGGTCTTTCTCTCTTCACCCATGCCACCTACTCAGACCTTATTTACAGATGCTTAGGACATGGGCTGGGGGGTGGCATTAGACCTCCACACAGCTCAAGAGCAGTGGTCTTCCTCCCAAATGAACAAACACATAAATGTGAAAGAAATTATGGCACTGATTTTAGCCCTCCAAACCTTCAAGTCACTGATCAGACCAGGGAGATTGTGTGTACACATAGGTAACTTGACAGTCTTGTGGTACATAAACAAGCAGAGAGGTGCAGGGAGGTACAAGATCCTATCTCCTGTGCAGATCTAGCTTGTTATCTAGCTGTATTTCTCCAAGCGGTGTACATCCTTTCCAGCCAGAATACAGTGGCAGACACCCTAAGCAGATCCAGGACATAAGCCCACGAATGGATGTTTCACAGGGATGTGTTCTTAAACATTGTCCACCAGTGGGGTATTCCAGAGATAGTTTGTCTCCCCCATGAACAAACAGCTTCCTCTGTTTTGTGCTAGAAAATGCCATCCTCAGGCATGGAGAGTGAATGCCCTTTAAGTATCATGGAAGGGGAAATTCCCACATGCATTCCCTCCCCTTCCACTCATCCCCAAAGTCCTGTTGAAAGAAATCTTGCTGGTGGCTCCCTATTGGCCAAGACAGCATTGGTTCCCCCTTCTGTTTCACCTAGCCAAGGGCAGTCACCACATGTTAACACGGAACAAGAGCTCTCTCCTACACCCACATCTGGAAGTTCTCCAATTAACTCTGTGGGTGATAGAACCTTAATACCATTCAGACACCTTTACTCTGAGGATTTGCTTCAATTATTGCAGGAGGCCAGGAATCCTACTAGAAAATCTTGCCTCTCCCAATGGAAGATGTTCTCTGTTTGGTGTCAAGCTAGGAATCAAGACCCATTGAAAGCACTCCTGCCTATGGTTCTGTCCTATCTGTGTGAATTGCTTAATCCAGGATTAACATACTCTTCAATCAAGGCTCATTTGACATCCATTTCTGCTTTTTTACCACTAAGTGATCCCTTAGCTTCCAGATTCGAAGCTAAACAATTTCTCAAAAATGTCCTTCATATCAGACCCCCCCAGGAGACTGGTGGCTCTACCTTGGGACCTCAGCTTTGTATTAAAGAAGTAAACTCAAGCACCGTTTGAACCTGCTTCCTCTAGCTCACTCACACACTGCACATGGAAGACCATCCTCGTAGTGCCCATTACCTCTTCAGGCGGGTCTCAGAGTTAACAGGCCCTTATGGCTTCTCCCCCTTCTTGTCTTTCCATAAAGACAGTGTGTCCTTGCGGACCAATTCCTCATTCATGCCTAAGGTTGTCAATGAAATTGTCCCTAAACCGGGCAATTCACTTGCCAACTTTCTTTCCCTCTCCCCAGAACAATAGTGAGAGGATCCTGCACACTCTGGATGTGCACAGACAGCTCAGGTTTTACTTACATAAGACTAAACCCTTCAGGAAAGCAGACCAATTATTTCTGTCTTTCTGTCACCGGGCTGTGGGAGTGTCTGTGTCTAAACAGACCATCTCTACTTGGATATCCACATCTATTGCCTTTTGCTACACCCGCCACGGTAAGGTTCTCCCTGGCTCAGTCAAAGCTCACTCTACCAGAGCAGTATCTTCTTCAGGGGCCTTCCTTAGGGGTTTGGATACCAACTTTATCCTAGAAACCGCTACTTGGGCTTCTGTCCACACCTTCACCAAACACTATAAGCTGGACTCCATCTGTAGGTCCAGGGCAGGGTTTGCCAGGGTCATTCTCCATAGGTTCCTTGAAAGTTCCTCTGCCACTTCCTCCACCCTTTCCTCATGAGCTTTTGTAATTTCCCTTAAGTCAGGAATACTGCAACAGAAGAATAGGAGGACATAGATTAGTTGTGTAAGAACTTACCGTAGTGATAGATGTCCTTCTTTTTTCTGTTGCAGTATTCCAACAGTCTGTCCTTTCCCCCACTTTTGACCTTTCTTGGATGCACAGATCTTCATTCCTTTAGACTGTCTCTCTGCCTGGGGCTTCAGTTCTATGGGTGGTGCGTGCATACGTCTCCCTTATGGACGACTGTCAGCCAATGTCAGATGTACCACGCACCTTTGGTATTAACAGACTTTTGTATACTGGCCAAAGTTGGGTTGTTGCCTTGGCAGGCAAGTCCCTTAAGTCAGGAATACAGCAACAGAGAAGAGAAGGACATCTATTATTATGGTAAGTTCTTACACAACCAGTCTTACTTGAATATTTGGGATAGCAGTTTGGTGCTTGTTCTTCCCCTCTCTGCCTTGTTTAAACACTGAATGATGGAATAAACATTTTCTCTTGATTTACTGCACAAATATTGCAGTTTTTGCTTAATTCCATTACACACAAATGTGCAGCTTGCTGTGCCTTTTGTCATGTAGTGTTGGATAAGTTTTTGAAAGTAATACTGAAAGGAATGAAAAAAGGGCTGCAGTCAGCCTGCACTGATTGCTGTTGATATGTTTTTTGGTCTTCACTCCCTTCTTGATCTGACAAATGTTGCACAACAAGCAGTAATGTTTTAATACACAGTGGCTGCTGATTGTGTAATATAGCAACATATTGTCCAACTTCATCTATAATGTCCATTTATCTTTTGAGTGACCATGTTTTTATTATCCTGGTAAACCCTGTTAAATGGTCTTTCATTTCTCCATCCCTTTTTTTAACTCTTGGAAAGAGCGTATTTTAAAGGAAATACTTTGCATGTTGTGGTTTACAGAATGTGTGCATCAATTTCAGTTGCATCAGTAGTAACAATTCTGTGCTGTATGAAATCCATTATTTCTGTGTTCAACCATGTAGCAGTGCAAGACCATAAGGTAGAAAAATGGGTACATGTTAAGTTGTCTATCTCGCCTTCATTCTTGCTGGATGGGTTCGGAGACAATCCTTGGCTCCGACTCGGCCACTCTAAAAGCTCGAGAGCTAGTTCCACCGGCTCGAGGCTCCCCTATATCCCACAATGCTAGGCGGTAACTCCTCAGATCTCGTTTGCCGCTACAGCGATCGAGGTGCGTTCCTACCGGCTCAGGTTAGTTTTTGAAAAGAAACTAGTTTTTTCTTAGCTTTTTTCCCCTTTTTAAGTTAGTTTTTCTAAATAGTTTTATACTGTGAGTAGTCCCATCCCATTCCCAGTAAATTTTTTCCCTTTTCCTAAAACTCACTAAAAATTTTTCCCTTGGGCCTTAGGCCCAGTCCCTACCATCCTAGTAGTGAGTGACTGTGTTTATAGGGATTTATTTGTCTAACTTAATTTAATTTAGTTTAAATTAATTTCTAAGTGTAATCGGTGTGTGTGTGTATGTGTTTGTCTGGTTACGCTTCTTCTATTAGACATGTCTAAGGACTCAAAGGTCTCAGGCTTTAAGAAGTGTGACTCGTGCTGTCAGAAGATGTCTCTGACAGACGGTCACACTTCTTGTGTGTACTGCCTGGGACCTTTGCACCTGCAGGACTCATGTGCTGTTTGCCATGGCTTCAGCCCTAGAGTCCTGCAGGAGCGCAAAAATAAGCTAATTCTGAGGGGCTTATTGAAGCCTGAGGGTCCCCCGACTCAGTCTTCGGGGAAACCCTCGAAGCCTACCAGACTGTCGGCTCTGGTCTCTGAGTCGTCTTCTGGGGTTTCAAAGGCTGTTCGAACATCGGCTCCGGCCGGAGCCGATGACTCTCGAACTCTTGTACCTGCTATTTCCTCGGCTCCGACCGGAGCCGAGGCAGACATTGGTGAGTCGGCTCCGATCAGGTTGTCGGAACCGACCTCCAGAAAAAGGTCCTGGTCACCATCTATCGGCTCCGTTCATTCGGCTCCAGCATCTCCATTGCTGTCTGAACGGAGCCATAGATCTCACTCTTCTAGGTCATCGAGACTTTCTGATCATGACCTTCAGAGAGTAGTGAGTCGACTTCTTAAGTCCGAGGCACTGGCCCAGATGCTTCAAAGCCCGACTCAACAGTCGATGGCTAATCCCATCATTCAGAATATTCCTCCTCTGACTCCTATGAGTTCGGAGCCGGGGCGGCTCGGACCCGAGACTGTGGCTGCGTCAGAACCGATACCTTTGTCTTCGGTACCGTCGTCTGCTCCGATTTCTTCCTTGGAGGAATCTCGGCGCCAGATTTCCCTCGTCGGCTCCGAGGGGGCGAGTGGCATCGGACCCTTGTCCGACCCCTCTCTCCCTCTCGGTGCTTCGGTGCTGGTGAGTTCAGCTCCGACATCGGCCTCAGAGCCATCACTGTCGGTGCCGGGAAAGGTTTTCAGCTTTTCGGAGCGGAGACCTCCGGCCCTGCCTGACAGGGGTGCCTTCGAGGTCATGAGGAGCGTGTTAGAACCTGGTTCAACCCCACAGTCTGCTCCATCTGCCCCCCCCCTCCACGGTGCCTCCGGTGATTTCTGCTCACTCTCTCATCCCGGATCGCAGAGAGCCAGCTCCTCAAGTATCCCCAGTGGGGATCTCCTCCTCTTCTGAGGCCTCTCCTGACCCGGTAGGAGAGCCTCCTAGGAAGAGGCAGTGCAAGAGGAAGCACATCGACTCCCCTGAGTCTGTCACCTCTGACACAGATTTAGAGGATTCTGAAGGTTCCCCTCATTCCCCCTCTGAAGATGTCTCTTTTGCAGACATCCTCGAGATCTTAAAACAGAGGGGGAATTGGCCAGCCCTCAACCTTTCAGAGGATGAATCTGTGTATCTTGAGGCGTTTGGCTCTCGCCCTTCCACCTCCTGGGTGTCTCCTCCTTTTGACCCCCTTATGCAGGTGGTGGCAAAGAAGGCCTGGACAGCTCCTGACTCTGTGGATCCCACCCCCAGGAGACCTTCAAAGTTTATCACCGCCCCCAAGGACAAGGAGTTTTTGACCAAAGGCGTCTCTGTGGATGCTATGGTGGTGGCTGCAGCCACCAAGAAGGAGCTAGCAGATCCTTCAGTGCCTGTCCATCCTCCTAACAAGGAGTCTAGGACTATGGACAGGTACGGGAAGCGGATGTTCTCGTCAGTGACCTTTTCTATGCGCTCGCTGAACTACCTGTGTCATTTCACTCGTCTCCAGAGAGATTTGATCAAGGAAGCGAGTGAAATGTTAAAGGACCCAACAGCTGCGGGTTTTCAGGACAGGATGAACTCTCAGCTGGCTACCCTCAATTCAATAGTTAACTCCTCCATGCGCCTCTTTTCGTACGCGGCTGATGGAGCGAGTAGAGCGGCAGGTACAGGTGTGGCCTTGCGTCGGCACGCCTGGATGTGGCTATGTAATTTTGCGGACCCTTTCAAGGCATCCTTCACTAACTCCCCGTTTGATGGATCATCCCTCTTTGGTCCTCAAGTGAAGGAAACCCTGACTAGGTGCGAGACGGAAGGCAAGACTCTTTCTGCCGTTGGAGTCCGTTTTTCTACCCCTTCTAGGCCTTACCCCAAAGGCCAGAAGGGGGGAAAGATGTGGTTCCGCAAACAATCTCAAGGAGCATTGCCTGACGCACAGAGTCGGTTCCCCTCTAGAGGCAGAGGGGGGAACAATAATGGTAGACGCCGCCCTAGAGGCAAAGGGGGCCCGCAGAATCAGGGCAGTCGAGAAACCTTTTCCGACGAGCCCTTTCAGCATCCCTGAGGTGTTGCCCGACTGTCCACCTTCGGAGGCAGCCGGGGGATGATTATCTCTGTACCCAGAAGCCTGGCAATCCCTAACTCAAGACAAGTGGGTACAGACTATCATTTCCGAAGGCTATACAATCCCGTTCTTTCGCTTTCCAAACCAAGCAAAAAAATCCCTTCCCAGACGTTCCACCCAGTCATTTTCAATTCAGGGCCCTGCCCTTTGGTCTCACTACAGCCCCCCGAGTGTTTACCAAATGTATGGCAGTGGTCGCCTCTCATCTGAGACATCAAGGATTCCAGGTGTTTCCATATCTAGACGACTGGCTCCTTACAGCCCCCACCAAGCATCTTCTGCTTCTCGCCAGAGACTATACCCTTCACACATGTCAGACATTAGGCATTTCAATAAATTACGAAAAGTCTGTTTTGTCGCCTTGTCTTGTTATTACCTTCATAGGCGCAAATCTAGACACAGTCAGCATGTCAGCCAGACTCACAGAGCAGAGAATAGCGGACATACACAGACAAGTCTCTCTTGTCTTGCAAAGCAGCAAAATCAGAGTCAGACTAGTCCTGAAGGTCTTAGGGTTAATGGCGGCTGCTATCCCTCTTCTTCCTTTAGCCAGGTTCCATATGAGAATTTTACAATGGATGCTCTTCACTCAGTGGTCGTACCAACAACTTCCAATGTCCCATGCCATTGCGATAACACAATCGTGCAGGAATCATCTTTCTTGGTGGATCACATCCCCCCAGCTCTTCCTAGGAAGACCTTTTGTTCCTCCCCCTCCGGTTGCTACACTGACAACGGACGCCTCCCTGATCAGGTGGGGGGGGGGGCATTACCAGGGCAGGACGGTCCAGGGCATATGGCAACCTTTCGAACGCCACTTGCACATAAATGTCCTAGAGATGAGAGCAGTGCTTCTAGCGTTGCAAGCCCTACAAGACTCTCTTCCCAAAGGGACAATAGCAATTCAGACGGACAATATGTCTGTAGTGTGGTACATCAACAAACAGGGCGGAACCAGATCCTACCCCCTATGTCGAGAAGCACTCAGACTATGGCAATGGGCGATTTCTTCTCAGCGGTTTCTGTGAGCAACGCACATTCCCGGGAAGTCCAGTGTAATTGCGGACAAATTGAGCAGAGCTATTCTCATGCCTCACGAGTGGTCTCTGAAAAATTCAGTGTTGGACAAAATCTTTTGAAAGTGGGGCCGGCCTTGCTGCGACCTTTTCGCTACTCCACAAAACAGCAAGTGCGACTATTATTTCACCCTCTTTCCCCAACCAGGCCATCCCAGCAGAGGCGCTCTAGTCCACGTTTGGCCCCGGGGACTTTTGTATGCCTTTCCTCCCTTTCTGCTGATATCTCAACTAATACAGAAAGCCATCACTCAGAAAGCTTCCATGATCCTCATTGCCCCTTACTGGCCTCGACAGATTTGGTTCCCATTTCTTCACCGTTATCTGCTGGAGCAACCCTGGCATCTGGACCCAGTTCCAGACCTCTTGACCCACCAGTCGGGTCAGTTGCACCGCTCCCTCCCTTCTCTGAACCTCACGGCATGGTTTCTCCAATTCCAACTCTAGCCAGGCTTCCCCTAATATCTCATTCAGTCCGAGATATTTTAATAGCCTCTCATAAATCTTCCACTAGGAAGATTTATCATAGTAAATGGAAACGTTTTTCCTATTGGGCGCATTCAAAGGATATAGATCCTTTCACTGCTTCCATTCATTCAGTTCTAGATTTTCTAGCTGAACTTTTCCACTCAGGTTCGTCTCCTTCTACCATCAAGGTTCGATTGGCAGCTATATCCAACTTTTATGTTGGAATCTCAGAGTCCTCCATTACGTCTCACAAACTCTGCAAGGCCTTTTTAAAGGGAGTTTTTCTCCTCAAACCTCCTATCAGGGATCCTCCTCCTCTATGGGATCTCAACTTAGTTCTGACATCCTTGATTCTTCCCCCCTTTGAACCTGCGGCTTCATGCTCAATGAAATTGCTATCTTGGAAGACTCTCTTTTTGGTAGCTATTACTTCAGCCAGAAGAGTCTCTGAAATTCATGCTCTGTGTAGTCGATCCCCTTATCTTTTGTTTCATAAGGATAGGGTGTCCTTACGTACCAACCTATCCTTTTTGCCTAAGGTAGTTTCTCCAGCAAATTTGAATCAAGCCATTGATCTTCCTGTGTTTTTTCCTAACTATTCCAACAGATCAGAACAAAAATTGCATTGGTTAGACGTTCATCGCCAACTTAGGTACTATTTGGACAGGACCAAACAATGTAGGAAGTCTGATCAACTGTTTGTTTCCTATGCAGAAGGCAGAATGGGCCTTCCAGTTTCTAAAGTATCTCTTTCTAGATGGCTTACTTCATTGATTACATTTGTGCATGAGATCAGACATCAACAATTGCCAACCAAACCCAGGGCTCATTCAACTAGAGCTTTAGCTACATCTATAGCTTTCCAAGACAGACTGCCTATTGATTCCATTTGTGCAGCAGCTACTTGGGCTTCTCCCCATACCTTCATTTCTCATTATAAGTTGGACTTAGCCTCTAGAAGCCGAGCCAACTTTGGTTCCACTGTACTCAAGAGTCTGTTCCGATAGGCCACCCGGGACAAGGTGCTAGGGACGCGGTCCCATCCAGCAAGAATGAAGGCGAGATAGACAACTTAACATTTAGAAGTTATGTACCTACCATAACGTTCCATGTTAGTTGTCGTCTTCTCGCCTTCTTTCTTGCCTCCTTCTCCCTAGCCATATATATATATATATATATATATATATATTTAGGACACCCTTTAGGCATCCTATAGAGGTGGGTTATCCATTTTCTTCCATTTGATGGAACTTTTTCCTAGCTGGGCCTAGCTTACAAACGAGATCTGAGGAGTTACCGCCTAGCATTGTGGGATATTGGGGAGCCTCGAGCCGGTGGAACTAGCTCTCGAGCTTTTAGAGTGGCCGAGTCGGAGCCGAGGATCGGCTCCGAAACCCATCCAGCAAGAAAGAAGGCGAGAAGAAGACAACTAACATGGAACGTTATGGTAGGTACATAACTTCTAATTTTCCATTATCGGGGCAACACTTTAAACGTGGCTTCTGAGCTCCAAATCCAGTGTCTTATGTGTTTTTGATCTTGCGGAAAATTTAGAGTTGACATCTCCTTTTTTAAATGTTATCCAGTAAAATATTTTATACACACCTGGTTAGCTGAACAGCAAAAAGACATGACGAGACAGGATTCGGAGCTCAGCAGCCACGTATAAGGTGTTGCTCCGATAACAGCAAAGTACAAAAAAAAGGATTTTCTCCATAATTTAAACACTATGCAGCCCTTTACAACTATGCTTGTACATACATCCTCCAAAAACGCAGTTTCCTTACTTACAGTTATCTGGCTTCTGACAGCTGTGATGAAACAGCTGGTAGCTGTGAAGCATTTTTTTTTTTTTTTTTTAAGCGGCAGCTACTGCTTTGAAAGGGTTTCCCTGACAACGGAAATAACCATTGTTAGGAAGTACAAATAATGTACGGGAGTTACAGTAGTAATCATCTACCTGATATAACATATAGTGTCAGCGTCTTACCGAAGTTCTGCTTTCCCAACTTTCGGTTGCATGTTTTTTTTTATTTGATTTGTCCAGCTGCTATGCAAGAGGGAAACGCTTCAAACGAAGTCTCTGAGCTACAAATCATGTCTTGTCATGTCTTTTTGGTCTTAATCTAACCAGGTGTGAGTAAAATTTAGAAGTGACATCTCCTTTTTTTTTTTAAATATTATCCAGTAAAATATTTTACACACACCTGGATAGATAAAGACACAAAAGGACATGACAAGACACTGGCTTCGGAGCTTAGAAACTGCATTTAAAGTGTTGCCCCTATAATGGAAAAGTATCAAAAATGCATTCCACCTGATATATGCTACAGTGTTTATTTTGAGTTAAACATCATTACTTAAACTATTTGATCCAATGTTGTCTTTCTATCTGGGTCCAAACTATGGGTTATCAGAGCCAGTGCTGGTCAACTTGCAAGACTTCAGCTCAACAAGCACTGCCTCCTCTACCCATAACCCTCAGCTTCACTATAGCTACACCAGATCTAGTTTGCTGCCATTCTGGATAGTTTGGGCATTTGCTATTTTTTCTGTATCATTTTGGACAGGGTTTATTTGCTCCTCTACCTGCTTTTTTGCTACTAGCAATTTAGTGTAGTGTGTTTGTGTAGTCTATGATGGGGTTTTTGTCTAGTTGTTAGTTAGCTGGTTAGAGTAGGTAAGTGTAGGTGCGTTTCCTGCTGTTTGGGTCTTGTGTTGTGGTTTGCTGTGTTTTTGTTTTAGGTTGAGTAGGTGCTATGGATAAAAGATTCAAAGTGCTCATGCAGGCTTAAGCATACTTCCTAGGATACTCATGCCTTTGTTTATTTCCTTGGGGGCTGCTCACCTAGAGACCCTTGTGCCATTTGTGAGGGATTTGGCTGTCACACTATAGAGAGGACGGGAACTGATGCTTAAGTGTCTTCTGCCTTTGGGACACACTTCATTGGCCTCTTCCAGCAAAGGCGACAAGTCTGGTCATAAGCAGACTATAGATCCCAAAGCTTCCAAAGAGACTGTAATCGTCTGTTACTGTTTCTGGCTAGCAGAATCTGAAAGTCCCAAGACCCTCTGATCCCCCAGCGACCTTGGCTCCAACATCTCTGAGATGGTCTCCTTTGGGGCTGGTGTCTCTGACCAGTCTCCTTGTACTCCACTGCCTCAGCTGATCTCCTTCAGCTTCATTTACTAGCAAAGCAATCCTACCTGATCATTAGTGTAACAAGCCCTTTCCTCGATGGGGGGTGGGGGGGGGGGGTCCTTCAGGATGGACTTTCTCTCCCATTTTTTCATTATACTCCATGGGAGGTTTTATCCGAGTCCTCCCTGTCACTGCCTTGGTTTCTGATCTTCCTCAGCTCAGACCAATAAGCTGGATCCTTTGCCTGCTCAATCTTCCAATCCCTCCATGGTGGCTTCCTTGGTTCAATTATGTTGGTCCATTGGTTCACAGGTTCATACTAGGCTATCTGCCCTAGGGCATTTATAAGCCTAGCCAGAGTGTGTTTGGCTTTCGCCACCCATTTTAAATTAATTTTGCTATGCCTTTTTTTGAGGTTAGTATACTGTGCCTCTGTCTAACAGTGACACAGAAGTGATAGCCGGGGTAAACCTACGATCTCCCATCCACTCATCAAGATTCCTCTTGAAGAGAGTCAATGTGGGACTCTGCCTAACCTGGACTGGGATTTTATTCGAGTGAAGGGAGCCTCTGGGTTATGAATCTGTCCCTCCAGCATGTCCTATTTATTTCAGTGCTGAGGTTCAAGTCTCTCGAGCACGTAGCTCGATGGGATTTGGATTTTCTGAGGTGCAGCATGTCCATTAATTCCGGGTTGGACATGGCTTTATACGTCAGGCACAGATCGCCTCTGAGCAGGCGGTATGCCACTGAGTAGAGCTGGAGTTTCTTTAACCGGGCAGCATATGGCATCTGTTTGAGCCCTTTGATCCTCTTGGTGAGGTACTTTTGGGGTCTTTCCAGTTGCTGCAGGTGTCTGGTAAGGTACATCCCAAAAGGGGCATTGTACTCAATTATGGGCCTGATGAGGGATGAGTAAAGAGGTACGATGACCTCCCCTGATCTAGATGTGAATCCCTTCATGATTAGGTGGACTATATAAAAATTTTTTCTAACCACTTTGGCCACGTGGTTGTCAAATGAGAGATTGCTATCAACTTGGGTCCCCAGGTCCCTAATGACTTCTTCTGTACTTAATGGATTACCACCTATGTGGTAATTTGTGGGCACTTTGTTTTTGCCAAAGGGGATGACTATACACTTTTTGGCGTTGAGGCACCACCTTTGTGGAGAGGGACCACTGTTGCTGTATGCCACTCTTTGGGTACATATCCTGTAGTAAGGCTAAGATTGAACAGTAGTTTTATGTTTGGGTTTAGCTGTTCTTGGAGTTCATGTAGGACGCAGCCCGGGACACCATCTGGTCCCATTGATGCTGTGTTTTTTGCTTTGGAGAGGGGGCTCTTACCTGAGCATCTGAGATGTCAGGGGGGCAGCACTCTGTTGGGATAGATATTTGCCCTTTTGGTGGGGAGGGGGGGGGAGTTTGCACTGAACCTGTCAGCTAGGATGTTGGCAATGTCTGTGGGCTTGGTGTATTTTTTGTCATTTTGGACTAATTCTGAGCATATCTGGGAATTCCCACCCAGGTTCCTAACATAACTAAAGAAAGCCTTGTGATTATCCTTAGTGTCCCATGCAATTTTTCTCTCGAAGCTGGCCTTAGACGATTTTATGAGTGCCCGTAGTTTTTGCTAATACTGATCAGAGATGCCTTCCCTTTTGGGATTTTGCTCTATCATGTAGTAGCTTCCTCCTTCTATTGTATAGTTTGTTTATGGTTGGGGTCCACCAGACAGGACGCCTGCCTTTGGAGGATTGGTTTTTGTTTTATTTGGGATTGATGATCCATGCATTCCTGAAGGTGTTCATAGAATGCTTATAAAGGATTCTGCGGTCTGGGCAGTATATTCCACAGGCCGGGGCTTTGAAGGATTTCACCGGTTTTGAGGCGTGTGAAATTTGCTTTAGAGAAGTTTTTCACTGTGGTTTTCTGGGCAGGGGTGGGGTCGGGATGTGAATATCCAGTGAGATTAGTTTATGGTCTGATCTTACCAGTGAGGGATACACTTCTGGTCTGGAGCATAGTGTCCCCATGTTGGTGATGATCAGGTCCAGTATGTTTTCCCCTCTTGTGGGAGTTGTAACAAGTTGTTCCATAGCATTTGAGTTTATAAATTCTAGGAACCTTTGGGCTAGGGTGTTGGAGCTAGAGTAATGTTCCCAGTCTATGTTTGGGTAGTTGAAGTCGCCCAATATAATGGTGTTTGGAGAGACCTTCATATTTTCCAGTATTCTCAGGAAGGCCAAGTGGGGTTCCTGTGTTTGGGAGGGTGGTCTGTAGCAGGCTATAAACTGGAAGGCAGTTTTACCCACAGTTAGTTGCACATGGATAGTCTCTGATGCTTCGTGCTGTGCCACTAACCTAGAGGTGTGGGTATCTTTGACGAATATTGATACTCCCCCTCCTTTTGTGGTTCGGTCCAAGTTTTGGGGCCAAAAAGCATGGTATGAGGTATAACCTGGTAGTGCTGGGGTGCTCTCGGGAGCCTTGAACCAGGTTTCTGTTACTGCACAGATATCGATGTTCTCCATGCTAAGGAGAGTTTCGAGTGCGTGCATCTTGAGGTTTAGACTTCTGGTGTTGAGTAGCATTACTCTTAGTTTCTTATCCCTTGTGATACCTATGGAGGTGGGGTTGTCTTTTGAGCCTTGCCTAAAAAAGGCACTATGGGGGGTAGCAAGAGCCTTTGCCAATATCTGAAAGCCCAGGGGTGACAGGTGCAAGCCGTCCCTAGCGAAGCATCGTGGCTTGTCGAGCATGTCATCCCAGGCTGACAGGCATTGGATCCCCTTTGAATGACACCAACACTTAAGCCAGTTGTTGAAATTGATCATCTTGTCTTCATATTGTGGCATCATTCTTGGTGAGGGTAAGATGCTACTCAAGGTCAGGGTCATACCGGCCTGGGCTACATGCTCAGAGAGCTCCTCTATGTCTCTTTTCATGTAGTCCAGGGAGGTACGTCTCAGGTCATTCACACCAGCATGGACAATGACTGAGTTATATTTGTACTTGCCTTGGAGTGACCTGAGTGCTTGTGTTATGTGGCGGATCCTAGTGCCCGACGGCAGCTCACCGTGACCTTCTCCTTGTTAAGCCTGGTGAGCGGGACGTCAGTGTGCCTGACAATAGAGTCACCTATTACAAGTGTATCAGGTGTGTTGTTTAGCCTTAAGGGCTGTGACTGTTCGGCACACTGGCTTTGTGAGCTATGTGTTGCACGTGTTTTGTTTTGGGGTAGCGGTTGCTTGGGTGTCTGCTTTGGATATCTCTGCTGCTTAGGCAGATTTTTATTTAGAGCCTCCGAGTATGTTTTTGTGTGTTTATGTGTTTGGTTTGTTGTCGTGGTAGGTCTATGTGAGACTGGAATTGTAGTGTGTGGTTTCCTTCTCCTCCTGACTTGGTTACGCCACTACTGAGTTGAGAGAGCTTAGCCTCCAGTTTGGCTATATGGTTGCATCTCTCACATGTGTTGGAATTTGTTGGGAGGAGGAGAGGGTTGTCTGTGTACATGAGGCAGTTGTAACATTGCCTCAAGATTCCCAGATTCACCAGCTGGACCGGAGAGGAGATTGACAACTGACCTTTGGACATGCTAGAGTAGTATTGGGAATTCCTTTATAATTTGAAAAAAAGGGCCAGTGGGGAACAAGGTACTCAAGGGGAGTTTGTGAGGGTGTAGTGCTTTTAATTTTTTAGAGCTGACTTATATAATTGCTTTAGTGAGCAAGTGCCGGGTAACTTAAATGCAATGTGCTACAGGTAACTTAAATGCAAAAACGACAAACCGTAACTTTCTTTCAAGTGAAACAAGGAAATAAGTACAGTAAGCAATGCAGATATCACTAGGGATCCACAGAAGTGCTAAAAGGCCGCGTTTTAGGTGGAATTAGCGTTTCAGGGAAA